>NC_059271.1:8092500-8098166 GCF_017591435.1 Portunus trituberculatus | reverse complement strand
CGTTTCTAGCTTTGTGGGGGCCCTAGGCAAGATGCTGTTTGGGGGGTCCCTAGATTTCAATTTTTCGTCGGAGCCCCTGGGTAACTTAGGAAATTTAAATTTTCCAAGCTACTCAGGGGGCCCCCTGTTGGCTTAGGGGGTCCTAGGCAATCGCCTTGTCCGCCTATAGCTAGAAACGGCCCTATCGAGAGTAGAGAAAAAAAATTAAGTCTCGGAGTAGAAGGGTACGCGGGCTGAGTTTCCATGAATGAACAGATGTTCGTTGAGGAAGCAGCTTTCCGGCGTGCCTCTGGATGACGTGAGGAGAAAAAAATCAGTCGTTGACTATTACATCATGAAGTGGACGGTGGCAGTGTGAAGGAAAACCTACAGAAGACGCAATTCAAGTGAGATATAATTCAACCAATGTTTCAAATGAAAGTGCCACTGCTGGTTGTAGTTAAGTGTGTGTAATTCACCTCAGTCGTCTGCTGGTCACCCAGCCAGTCTTCCCCATTGCGGAACGAGCTTAGAGCCCATAGACCGATCTTCGAGTAGGACTGAGACCACATCACACACAACACACACCGGGAAAGCGAGGTCACAACCCCTCGAGTTACACCCCGTACCTATTTACTGCTAGGTGAACAGGGGCCACACATTAATTAAGGGGCTTGCCCATTTGCCTCGCCGCTTTCCGGGACTCGAACCCGGGCCTCTGGATTGTGAGTCGAGCGTGCTAACCACTTCACTACGCGGTGTTTCACTGTTTGATCTGCTGCAGTCTCTGACGAGACAGCCAGACGTTACCCTACGGAACGAGCTCAGAGCTCATTATTTCCGATCTTCGGATAGGCCTGAGACCAGGCACACACCACACACCGGGACAACAAGGTCACAACTCCTCGATTTACATCCCGTACCTACTCACTGCTAGGTGAACAGGGGCTACACGTGAAAGGAGGCACACCCAAATATCTCCACCCGGCCGGGGAATCGAACCCCGGTCCTCTGGTTTGTGAAGCCAGCGCTCTAACCACTGAGCTACCGGTGTGTGTGTGTGTGTGTGTGTGTGTACCCCAAGGGTGATGCCGATGGCCCAACTCTGTGCAGCTGCTTATTCCAGACTTGCATCAGGCTGTTTTGATCGTATTTTAATCAGTGACATGCTTTTGCATCCATGGCACTTGATTAAAGAGGTTAATTAATTTGGTTGGCGGTGATGCAAGCGTAAGGACCAGGATGGAGGTGCGCGGAGGCAGCTGGTCAGCGAAGCACCGCGCAGTTGATGGACGATTGCCTGAGAGGAAGGAGCGAGTGTCTATGTCTGGATGCGTATTCATCCCCCTGTGAAATGTGCCTTCCTTGACGCTGACCCCACTGTGTCAAGAACATGTGTACGATGTGAGGATATCATTAAACCACAACAAGACGGACCCGTGAGAGTGCGATGGGGAAGATCCGTGAGAGTGGCAGCAAGGCGTGTGTTGGGGCCAGCAAGGACCCCCGAGCACTGCGGCAAGTGTTCGTAATGTGAAGGGACTGCACGGAAACCAGGCCAGCTTATTGTAACCTAATGGCGGTGAAACACTACTTGGCCTGGACCGTGATGCTGGCGGCCCTCCCGGGGGCCACAACACTGTGTAACTCTTGTATCGTTGATGTGGGAGCAGACGCTTCGTTAGGATTTCTGGACCCCACCATGTGTTGTGACGAGGTGGATTACCCTTTCACCTTCCTGGCACACTTCAGCGCCTATCAGCACAGCATAACCTTTCACCTGCACGAGTATTACCTGCTGGACACACAGGTAAGGCGTGGCCACCCACGGACACTTCCATTTCTGGAACCAGCAATTGGGAGCCCCTCATCAGACTGGCCCAGGCTGTAGGGAGCTGCCATGCTTCCTTTACTTGTTCTCTTGCTTACTCACACACCAAAACACATCCCATGTACTATTTCTCATTTTTCGTGTGTGTGTGTGTGTGTGTGTGTGTGTGTGTTACTGATGAGAGCGTTAGGCTAACACTGACCCCGTGCTTGATAGATAGATTCAGTGTGGCGTTAGTTTTAATCAGGGAATACAAAAGTGTCTACTTGCAGTTCCTTTAAAAAAAGTTAAAAGTAGAAAAGAGTAATTTGAATTGTATTTCTTCTTGATTTTGATATGTTGTTATGTATCTTCGGATTTCTGTGGATGTATGAAAAGAAAATTTGAAAACAAGGTCAGGGAAGGAATTTTAATTTATGATTTCACCCGGCATTCATTGTTAGGTTGAAAGACGCGATCGGTAATCTGTTCACCTATTCCTTGTAGGAATGAAAGGATTGGCTACATAAGCTTTGACTCTGGGTTCAGGCGGAGTGAAAGTCACGAGAATTTCAAATGTGTTGGTGTGTTTCATCATAAGCATTGCAGTATCGCAAACCAGTAGTCTTTTAAGGCGCCATCCGTCACATTACCACATTTTTTACTTTCTGAAAACCTACTTTTCTTCTTTACCTTGCCGTCACACGGCCAGCCGTCGTTCTCTCTCTCTCTCTCTCTCTCTCTCTCTCTCTCTCTCTCTCTCTCTCTCTCTTTTGCTTGCTAGCCTCCCCCACCCAGTTTGGCAGTGTCACTATCCTCGCTTGTTCAACAGAAATGCACACTGGCAATCATACTGGCAGGCCGCAGCCCAGGCAACCCGGGAGCCACCAGTGCATCACAGGGTTGCCACTTTGTGGGATTTTCCCACAAATCTGTGGGAGAAACAGGGCTACGTGGGAGGTGTCGGGGAACTACAATTTTGTGGGAATTTTGTGGAAATGTTGGTAAATTTATGGGAATTGTTCAAAAATGTTAAATAATGCATAATATCATAATTATTATACAGAGAGAGAGAGAGAGAGAGAGAGAGAGAGAGAGAGAGAGTGGTGGTGGTGAGGGACGGATGGGGTGTTGGGGGGGGGGGTGACAAACCGACCGTGTACTGTTCACGTATCGAGCCTCAGCTGACGAACAATAATAGAGACACGCTCGCTCCTCAGAGCTCAATGGTAAAAAATTTTAATGCCAAAGATGCTGGTTGGAAGGAAGTGGAAGAAGATGAATGGCTGATAGATTAGTAGGAATAGTGAGGTAAACATATGATGAAAGTAACAATGTAACAGATAGGTCTGAAGCGAGAACTTGCCAAATTTGCCTCATTGTTTCAGAGTAGGGAAAAAAGGCATGTTATTCCATATAATTTATTTTCTTTTACCATCATATTTTCATAATTTTTCAGCTTATTTTATTTCATGTTGAAGATAAAGGAGAAAGACTTATGCTTAGGCTTACATTGAATATATCACAGCTGTGGGTAAATTAATCAACATTATCTGTTTATATTTATCCAAGCTATAGGCCCCTTAACTGTGGGTGAATTAATCAACATTACCTGTTTATTTATGTTTATCCAAGCTATAGGCCCCTTAACTGTGGGTGAATTAATCAACATTACCTGTTTATTTATGTTTATCCAAGCTATAGGCCCCTTAACTGTGGGTAAATTAATCAACATTACCTGTTTATTTATGTTTATTCAAGCTATAGGCCCCTTAACTGTGGGTAAATTAATCAACATTACCTGTTTTTTTATGTTTATTCAAGCTATAGGCCCCTTAATATACATGTACTGATATATGCTACCTAAATAATTTGTAAAGTAACATGTTAAACTTTCTCTATCCTTAATTAAATTTGTGGATTTTTTTGTTGGAATTGTTTTCATGACGTGGGAAATCTGTGGGAGAAATGAAGCCCATCTATGGGAATTTGGCAATTTTGAAGTGGCAACCCTGGTGCATCAAGTGCAGCTCCGCCAACTCAGTCACAGGCAAACACTGCTTGTTCTGTACCTTATTACGAGTTTTGTAAATCACAGACGAACCAAATGATTGAAATCTATATCTAACGTGTAAGAGTAGAGAAACACACACCATCCTAAAGTATAAACATCTGTCGAATCAAACGTGTCACTGTTTGTTGTTATCATACATCCATAAGTCAGAGTAACGTGGAACAGAGCGATTGTAAAACGTATATTTTGGTAAATCTTTACATTTACAACATGTTTTTTTATTTTACTTCAAAAGTTGACGACACCTCTCCTGCAAGAAGACGAACATTGCTGTTTGGCGATTCAGACGGGAAAAGAAGAAGAAAAGCAAAAAAGACGGAAAGAAGTAAAAGTTGAAGGAAAACCTGCACAGCGCCTTCATTAGTGTGGCATGCACTTGAAAACCACAGGGAGCCATTCTTCATTCCCCAGGGTTGTCATTCAGCCAGTTGGTTACATTTTGCTGACATGATCACCGTGCGTCATGAAGCTGAAGGATTCCCATGATAAGCAACATTATTACTCCCCTCTCACTCCGCCTGACTAAATTATGTATATATTTTCTCGTTATATTGTACAGTACATTGTTATATATAATGCTTGCCTATAATAGAGTTATCTGCTTCTCTTTTTACAATGTGCTGCGTATTTGTAAATTACGCATTGGAAAAGTAAATAAGAAAGTTTGAGTAAGAGAGAAAGAAGGAAGCGTGTCAACGCAGGACAATATTATTTATATATAATATAAATATCTTGACTTCATCTTCTTGAATGCAGCAGATAGTTTTTTTTTTTTTTTTTCGGGCGATTTTATTACTAGGGCAGATATGAAAACGTTGGATCAAGATTATTTAACGTGGCATCGTTTACATAAAACAGCGTGTCAATCCACCACCAAAGCATTTGTTGGCGTGCATGATGTGGGACCTTGAGTGCGAGACGCTTACCTTGCTTGCAAAAAGAGGAAGTAATATTATACATAATGTACAATGATTTAAGTACATTTGTATGGTGTTTGCGTGCATCTTTTGAAATGGAGGTGTCCGGAGTGTTCAACAAGTGCCCAGACAGAGGTAAAGACACTATAAAGACATCACTAGCCTACTGACGCCTCAAAATTCATGGACTTATCGCCCCACCGCGTAGAGTTGAGGATTCGAGGAAGGCACGGAGGTAACTCGGTGTTGCCGAAAGCACTGTTAAGAATTGAGGATAGTTTTTTTTTTTTTTTTTTTTTTGTAATGAACTGCATTTTTTTTTTTTCATACTAAGTGAATGAATATGTGGGTAACTATATCAGCTGATTAGAGAGTAAATAGCCTATGTCTCATATGTAGCCCAACTTTCCTTATTACAAGCAATATCTCTCTCTCTCTCTCTCTCTCTCTCTCTCTCTCTCTCTCTCTCTCTCTCTCTCTCTCTCTCTCTCTCTCTCAGTATCCATAGATTCATAGATATCTTACTCGAAATGTATTTCTTCTCTTTAAGCGAATTATTTAACAGAAATTTGAAGTTATTAAGATAATATTTGCTCGCAGCGTCTCTTCTTCCGCTTTTATGAGTGTCAGGACTGTCAGAAGAGACCACTAGTAATGTGAGTGTCAACTCTATAAAGAATGATTCAAAACCGAAATCCTTTTATAAAGAGTGTTGGCAGGAACGCACACATTTCTCCCCCCTTTTTATTCACTTTTTTTTTTTCATTCTTTCTTCCTTCTTTTATTTCCCTATCCCTTCTTTGTTCGCTTCCTGCCCCCAATCGTTGTTGCTACTTGCTGCTACTGTTATTAGTGTGTGTGTGTGTGTGTGTGTGTGTGTGTGTGT
>NC_059271.1:7980000-8085000 GCF_017591435.1 Portunus trituberculatus | reverse complement strand
GCTTCCGCCCATTAGTGGCGCAGGCAAATTTTATTCTCAGGATCAGTTTTTCATTGTCCACTTGATCCATTCCATTAATCAATTTATAAACTTGTATCATATCCCCTCTCTCCCTTCTCTGTTCCAGGGTTGGTAGATCCATAGCCTTTAGTCTCTCCTCATACGTGTGTGTGTGTGTGTGTGTGTGTGTGTGTGTGTGTGTGTGTGTGTGTGTGTGTGTGTGTGTGTAATTCACCTCGGTCGTCTGCTGGTCACCCATCAAGTCTTCCCCATTACAGAGCGAGCTCAGACCTCATAGACCGATCTTCGGGTAGGACTGAGACCACATCAACACACAACACACACCGGGAAAGCGAGGCCACAACCCCTCGAGTTACATCCCGTACCTATTTACTGTTAGGTGAACTGGGGCCACACATTAAGAGGCTTGCCCATTTGCTCACCGCCACCGACTCGAACCCGGCCCTCTCGATGTGTGTGTGTGTGTGTGTGTGTGTGTGTGTGTGTGTGTGAGATATCAAATATTTTATCTCTCTCTCTCTCTCTCTCTCTCTCTCTCTCTCTCTCTCTCTCTCTCTCTCTCTCTCTCTCTCTCTCTCTCTCTCTCTCTCTCTCTCTCTCTCTCTCTCTCTCTCTCTCTCTCTCTCTCTCTCTCTCCATTCTGATCAGGTCAAGACTATACGCTTTCAAGTGCCAGTGTGTGGGTGACGCCTATGGACACAACTGTCAGTGGGGAGGAGAATGCAATGCACACAATCGCAACACTCTCTGCAGTACACATGGGGAATGCAGGTGAGTGTGCATTGACCTTGGCAATACACTCTAACTGCATAGGTATCTCAGCTACATTCCAGTAGTGGCTATTATTATGTGCATTTCATTATTTGTTTTGGCTTTGTTGATGTTTCTATTTTTGTTATTTTTTTGTGTTGTTCAGTTATCTTTCCTTTCTCAGTCTTCTCATGGATCTTTAGAGAATTCAGTCTGCATTCTTGATATATAATTGATTTTTTTTTTTTTCAGTCTGTTTATATCTCAGTAACATACAGCAAACTGACAACCAAGCTTATGAGGAATATAGATAGTTGTTATTTACTGACCCATGCAATTTAGTGCTTTGTTATGCTAATTTCACTTTGAACACCTTTCACTCATGTATCACAGCAGCAATAGGCAGGTAATGTTGCATGATTGTGCAGTAGTGGCAATGATAATTTCTTATATATTTATGGTTATATATTGATTACAGTATGTCAGTAATCAGTGAATATTGTTTTTGCAAGTATTATGCACCATGTGGGAGAGACAAGTTATCATACGAAGTTAGTTAGCTGTTTGACAGGTGGATAGCTCTTCTTTGCAGGTACTACAGAGGCAGCATCAAGTGTATGTGTGACCAGAATCACTTTGGCTACAGGTGTGAGCATCACATCTCCAGTGGCCAGCCTCTCCAGCCATCAGGTGAGGGAGCGGAACAAAGATACTTGCATACTGCTCACATAAGACAATGGCAACAAGTATCTCTCTCTCTCTCTCTCTCTCTCTCTCTCTCTCTCTCTCTCTCTCTCTCTCTCTCTCTCTCTCTCTCTCTCTCTCTCTCTCTCTCTCTCTCTCTCTCTCTCTCTCTCTCTCAAAGAAAGAGAATTATAGATTTAGATGACCTGACATATGATTCCTTTTCAAGCTTGTTGGGAAGTGGGACTGGAATGCAGCCACTTGTGTTCTCTGGTCAAGGAGCCACATTGCTTATGTCCTCCCCACCTGGTGTTGCACAACACCACACATTGCATCCCTCGAGGTGAGTGGGTGTTGGAAGTTCAAATAGACTCAGGTGTGAAGTCTCAGTTAAGGTGGTGGTGTTTAATTTGGAGTCTGTCATGGAATTAAATAAAGTTACATTCAGTTTAGTGGAGTATTTTGGGGTTTTTTCATGATTTGATAAAAATTTTGTTTGTCTAACTTTGATGAAATATTTTACTTGGCTTGGAGAAAATTGGATTTAGAGGCAGATCTTCATAGACGCTTAATAATTACTGTTAAATGTGAAATAAGTGGATGCAATTCACCACATCATCTCCTCCTCCTCCTCCTCCTCCTCCTCCTCCTCCTCCTCCTCCTCCTCCTCCTCCTCCTCCTCCTCCTCCTCCTCCTCCTCCTCCTCCTCCTCCTCCTCCTCCTCCTCCTCCTCCTTTCACTTCCACTTCCTTTTCCTTCCTCTTCCTCTTCCTCTTCCTTCACCACCACCTCCAAAACCACCCCTTCCTCTCGCTGCTGCTGCCGCAGCCCAGCTGGTGGACGTGACCGTGCAGCTCCTGGACAGCCATCCCCACCTGCCCCTGGACCAGGTGAGTCGCTCTCTCTGCTGGCTCTCTTTGCTGAATGGTAAGATAGGAAAGATGAGGAAGACAGACTTTGTATCACTGAGTTTGCCAGAAAGGTCATGAGTAAGTAAAGGCCTGTAAGCTATTAAGGATATTTTGAGGAAGCAAAACCTGGAGAATATTTGTTTTCCTAGCTGGTATGTCTGCTGTATGTGTTAAGTGATTACTTGAAGAACATTTTATATATTTATCCATAGACTACTATACAATAATGTATGTCTGTGATTCATCTAATGAGCAACTGTTGAATCACCCATTGTAAGAATGTAAGAAAGTGAGGGAAGCTGCAAGAGGCCACCAGGTCTACACATGGCAGTCCCTGTATGAACTTACTTACCTACTACCACCTATCATCCCAGTTCATTTTGTATTTGTTTTGTTTTAAAGCTCCCTATTGATTTAGCACTAACAGCCTGACTACTGAGTCCATTCCATGGATGTTAATACATTGTTTTTCAAGTGTACTCAAAGAAACGTTATGTATGTCATTTATATTTATGGTTATGAACTTCCTTAAAGTATAATTTTAAATGTCACCAGTAAATGTATTGAATCATAAATGAGAGAGCCACTCCTTATATTTCAAATACATCTAAGATTATGTTGCATTTGTCAGGTCACAGAACTGCTGAGGGAAGCCTGCATCACAGTGGTGAATGCCAGCTATGAGAATAGCAGGTGAGCTACTAACCTGTATTAGTCATCTACGAGTATCGAGTATGTGAGTGGTATGGGCTGCCATCAGCCTTACATTCTGAGTTAGTCTTTGGACATAAAACATCAGTTGGGACTGCTGTGGCTTGATGAATTCCTTGCGCACAATACAAGCAGCTGGATAAAACCTTCCTGTGTTGGATGACCAAAGTATCATCATGGAACGACTTTAAGGTGACCCTCAAGTTGGGAGTTGTGTGTTCCTGCTACAGCTTGCCTAGTAGTCACCACACCCCTTTCACACTCTGAACTCCCTGATCTCCCCTTCTTTCTCACCATCAATACCCGTACTCCTCACTTTCTCTTTCCACAAAGTTATACCCGATTTTTTTTTTTTTTTTTTTTTTTTTTTTGTGTGTGTGTGTGTGTGTGTGTGTGTGTGTGTGTGTGTGTGTGTAAATAGTGAAACAAACGTATACATGCTACACTGTTACAGCCACTAGTACAGGCTGTACCAGAATATATAATGCAGGTATGAGCATTGAGTTGTTAGGGCATTGCCTTGAGATGTTGTTCGTAAAGGATTTCTTTAATTTTTTGCATAAGGCAAGAGTGGATGGCTTGTCATTGTGATGTTAATTATACCTGGTTAGCCTCTCCTCCTTCTCTTAAGATGACTGGTATATGTGGGCAAAGAGAGAGAGAGAGTGCATTTACTTAGTTGTATTGTATAGGGTTCGAGTGGGGCTCATAGTGTCCTGTCTCTCTCCATATCTCCATTGATCTAGTTTTTCTTTAAAGTCATGCATACTATGTGCTGTGACAATTCCATTATCCAATGCATTCCATTTTTCCACCTTTCTGTGTGGAAAACTGTATTTTCTTGACACACTGCCTCATCCTGATCTTCTTTTCATGCCTTCATGTCCTTCCATCTTCTTCCATCAACAGTACCAGGTCTTCTTTGTCTATCTTTTCAATAACATTTACTATCTTATACATTGTTATTAGGTCCCCACGTTCTCATTTATCTTGTAAAGTTGTCAGTCCCATTTCCTTCAGTCGTTCTTCATATGTAAGGCCCTTTAATTCCAGCACCATCTTTGTAGCAATCTTCTGTATCCTTTCCAATTTTCTTATATCCTTTTTAGACCTCAGAGACCATACCACTGCTGCATATTCCAGCCTTGGGCGTATCATGCTTGTGATGATTATTTTCATACCTTTATCCATGTAATGAAATGCTACTCTTATATTAGTCAACATCTTATATGATAGTCCAAATATCTTGCTTATGTGTTTATCAGGGCTCAGATTTTCTTGTATGATCACTCCAAGATCTTTTTCCTCTTTAGTCTTCATCAAATAGTTCCATACTGTCTTCTCTTACTCTTTCCTAGTTCCATTATGTGCCATTTCTTTGCATTAAACTCCAATTTCCACTTCTTGCTCCATTCATAGATCTTGTTTAAAACTTCCTGCAACAGGAAACAGTCCTCTCTGGTTTTGATAACTCTTAGCAACTTTACATCATCAGCGAATAAATTTATTTAACTGTTTATCCCAATGTGAATGTCGTTTACATAAACTTGAAACATAATAGGGCTTTAACACTGACCCTTGTAGCACTCCACTAGTTACTTTACCCCAAGATGAGTATGTATCTCTAATCACAGTTCTCATTTCCCTATCCTTTAAATAATCTCTTGCCTATTCAAGCAAAGTTCCTCGCAGTCCTCCTATAATCTCAGATTCCAAATAAGTCTTCCATGCGGGACTTCATCAAAAGCCTTTTTAATGTCCAGGTATACTGTGTCTACCCATCCATCTCTGTTTTCAAGTCCTGCAATAACTCTCGAGTAGAAGCTTAATGAGTTTGATACACATGATCGCCCTGTCCTGAACCCAAATTGTCTGTTCGATATGATGTGTGTGTGTGTGTGTAATTCACCTCGGTCGTCTGCTGGTCACCCAGCCAGTCTTCCCCATTACGGAGCGAGCTCAGAGCTCATAGACCGATCTTCGGGTAGGACTGAGACCACAACACACTCCACACACCGGGAAAGTGAGACCACAATCCCTGGAGTTACATCCCGTACCTATTTACTGCTTGGTGAACAGGGGCCACACATTAAGAGGCTTGCCCATTTGCCTTGCCGCTCCGGGACTCGAACCCGGGCCTCTCGATTGTGAGTCGAGCGTGCTAACTACTACACTACGCTGTGTGTGTGTGTGTGTATGTGTGTGTTATTTGTTTATTCATCTTGTCTATAGGGCTTAATTAAGCTTGCCCATTCCTAACTGCTTAATAGTGTTATTCAGCATTCAAAAGCTAAAGTTTGCATATACCTCAGTTCAGCAATAAACATTTCATCAAGTATGTGTGACAATCCAAATTTTTTCTGATATTATTGTCTTCAGTGTTTGTAGAATGTATAATGAAGTTTTTTTTTTTTTGCTTATTTGACAAGTTCAATTGATACATCTTGGATGAGAGGTTCCTTCACTTTTATGCTACTCTAATATTATTACTCATCTTAAACAAAGTAGTAAGGAGTTTCACTTCGCAATGAACAAGTATCAGAGAAACTGCCTCCCAGAGAAAAGTCAGTGGGAAGCTGTGCTGGAGTCTTCTGTCAACCTCAACCTCCCCAAGCAAGATTTTCTTTGGGTCGGTGTAAGTATAATGTTATTTGACAAAAATGTAACCAAATGAGCTTTTTATTATAAAGCTGAGTATTGCTCCTTCCTTGAACTTCCCACAGAAGTAGTGACAAATTTATATGAAGTAAAGATAGTATTCTGGACAAAAGGCTTGAACCAGTTACAGATCAAAACCTTGACCAGAACATTAGGTCAATTCTTATAGGAGATATTGAGGCCATACTGCTAATCAGGTCTCAAGGTAATTTTAGGGGCTTTGTACTTACAATCACTATATGGTTTTCTTCCGCCATTTAACTTTAGTTTTTTTTTTTTTCTCTCTCTCTCTCTCTCTCTCTCTCTCTCTCTCTCTCTCTCTCTCTCTCTCTCTCTCTCTCTCTCTCTCTCTCTCTCTCTCTCTCTCTCTCTCTCTCTCCATTACACCTTAAATTCATTAGTTTATTTTCCTTAAGGACAAACCTTGAAGATAGAACATCTCTTGCTAACTTCAATCTTTAATTATTTCTGCCAGTTGAGTTGCCTTTGGAGCTTTACAAAAATTTACTTATGGCCATCCCAAAACCAATATACTTCTGCCATGTTTAAGAAGATTGTCAGCCCAGGGAAAGTTTTCTTTGTGCAACTTCCATCTTTCTGTTGGTGAAGTAAACCAATAGTAAGACAGCTGTTACTGTTGAAATAGAAAATTACTCTGGAAGTGATGGAAGCGATGCTGAGTGCCTGTATATGGCATAAAGAGCCCTTGTTGCAGCTAAACAAAGATTGTCTTTTTCAGCACTAATATGACAACCAGAAATAGAGCTATGGAGCTCCAGAGACAAAAATAACGGCATGCTCAGTAGTCTGCAGCTATTGCACTCTTATTGCCAGCTTTGTGAACTCTGAAGACCTCAATGCTTTATCTTTAATTTTTGTATGCAGTGATCTAGGTTGCTGCTTTTATCTAGAATTACATCAACCATAAGTATAATATGTATGTTTTTCATTATTATTAAACTATACATTTTAGGTAATATAGAGATCTGTGCTTTGATGTAGATGTTGATTTGTTTTGCATCCATTGCATGGCTTTTTGTAATGAATGTATTGAGGAAGACTGGCTGCAGTACAGTGGATCCTCATGAAGCTGAAAGTTAGTAACTGAAAGGTCTCATGATTCTCAACTTGAGAATTGTATGAGAAAGACTCCACAATAGTGCTATTATGGCTGCAAAAACAACCTAATTCTTACAATAGTAAAACTTGTCAATAGTAGATAGATATTAATCTTTGCAAGTACTCAAAATTCTCCAAAATGTCATTGCTTAATAAGATAATTTGCAGTACATAATTATCCTTTTTTATTTTCCATTTGTATGTTCAGCTTCAAAGCTGCCATTATCAATGAATCATTTATCATTATTATTTTTATATACTCCATGCTTGCAAAATATATGTGTGTCATCTCCTGTCACTGAGATGAATTTAATACACAAAAATGAAATTGAGATTTTCACCTACAGCCTCTCAACAAGTCTGTGGAAGAAGGGAATCTGGTGCTGAAGTGCACAGTGTATACATCATTGCTTCCTGTTCGTGTGTCCTTCTTCACTGGGCATCACCAAATATTCAGCAGGGAAGTAGAGTCATGGTGAGATGCATTTTTATGGTCAACATGAAAAAGCTAGGTTGTCATAAGGTTTGATGATATGTAGGATGCCATTATTTATAGTGCATAGGCTGTTCTCAAGTATCCCATAGTGAGCCAGCCACTTGTCAGGTTGCTCTGAGTGACACAAAAGAGATGCCTTTAGCAAAACAGTAAGAGATGCTCTAGATGGCAACATGGCAAAGCTTCTATTCTTAGTACCATGTGGGATGTGGCAGTCAGGTGCTGTGTTGGATTGCAAACTTTGAGAGAAGCATTGTATAATCTTTCTTATATTGTTGTTGATCTGTTATTGAAGAGCAGAGGACACAGCCTATGAGTATGTGAGAAACACTACCATAGATTTTCTGACAAAATCAGCATGCAGAAAATTTTCCTTTTATGTTTATCATACATGTTTCCCTTACTTTTGCTAAGTGACATGAAAGAATGTCTCATTTGACAAAACCAGGAAGTTAAGGAATGATACTGAGAACTCATTAATCTTTATAATGGTTGGCATGATCCCCAAATGTCTTTCCAGTTATGGACATTACCATGATGAAGTAATAACTTTCTGGCTTGAGAAAGATGAGGACTCCATAAACACTACTTGTTCCTTTAATAACATCTGTACCAACAACACAATCTGCACCATCACACTGATGGCGGAGGGATATGATCCTGACCTGGACTGGGAAAAATTCAGCGTGGAAGTCAGCCAGGGCAACACCACCACTCAACAGTCAGTGGTGGTGGAGGTCGACCCTCAGCTGGTGGTGGTGGTGCAGCCGCCCAGTGCTGCAGTGAAGAAGGTTAGGAAGGGGCAGCAAGGGTAGTGCTCTGCAGGAATTGCTGGTTTTGTTCATCATCATTCTTAGGGGGATAGAGTCTATGTATGAAGAATAATTATTCCTGAGAGATGAAGTTATTAGTATTCAGCTGTCATGTCATTTTGTTTTGTATCTAATATAAGTTTTTAAATCCAAATCACTGTTGTAAGAAAAATTTTACATCTCTGGGATTAGTGAAAGCTTTTGTTTTCTTCCTTTTTATTCTCAGTCTTGAGATAAGCAAAGATTTCTTGTAGGGGAATAGACAATGCACTGTAAGCATGTTCAGGGATTATTTATTTCCTTACTTTATTGTGAAGTGTCACCTGGTTGTGATGGTGGTGGGGAGGAGGTTTGGTAGGCAGGACTCTGAAGAATTACAAACCATAATGAAGGAAGATAAGCTACTATCTTATGGAAAAGTAGATTCTTAAGTGCAAACCATGCACAGATCAGTTTGGCTTTCTTTACAAACAGGAAGGGTGCTGGAGATTGACTTGAGAGAGATTTGACTTGTGTCTTTATTCCCCAGAGTGGCAACACCACCTTGATATGCACTCTTATAGGGGACTGGAAATGGAATGAGGACTGTGAAATCAGTTGGGTGTTCCCTGTGGACAGTGGCGTCTTTGAAGTGGAGACACCTGCATGGAATGTATCATACTTGTACATTAAGGACCTAGAGGTAAGTTATCTTATTTTCTCTTTATTTTCCTTTCTTAATTCCTTTATTTTTAACCTGGTAAACTATTTTCACCTTAACATTTCTTTCCTTTGAATTTTTTCCTAATGTTTTACAGCTGCTTATGGTCTCTCTCTCTCTCTCTCTCTCTCTCTCTCTCTCTCTCTCTCTCTCTCTCTCCAAAATTTTCTTTGGCTGTCTTTTTTTGTGTATGTGTGAATAAAAAGGTTCTATTTGTTGATAATGTACCATTGTGAATGCCAGGATGGAAGGAAACACACAGACTAGGATCCCAGGTAGTGCATGGCAGTGCATTATGTGCATTGATGATCACCTTCAAGGGTTAGGAAAGGTTAAGATGGAATAGAAATAGATGAAGAACATTGGTTATGCTAGGATAGGATTTGCATCACCTCTAACAAAAATATGTGTATCTAGGTACAGTAGTTGGGAAAGTTTCCCAGTGGTATGATTGATAAGGAATGTTGCTATTAATGGTATACAATTTTTAATTTTCTATCTTATCTTAAGGGTTTGTAACGTATTCATGACTTGGGTACTGCTTTAGTATAATAATGAAATGTTTCTATTTATTTTTCTGGGTACTGCTTTAGTATAATAATGAAATGTTACTATTTATTTTTCTGGATCACTGGAGAGACAGTATATAGAGAAAGATAGTTGAGTCGACTTATCTACTTCCAGCGATCCATTACTGTTTCGTGTGAAGTGGCAATTTGGCGATTCTGTGACGACAGAATGAACAGGAGCACAAGTGTGTGTGTGGGCCGAGGGTGCAAGCCAGAGGTGGTGACCATCCACTGCCTGGAGCCAGAAACACTCTTTTGTCCAGAGCAGAAGGACGCCTCACAAACCTGGCACATCACACCTGTAATTATGTCGGGTATTATTGTTGATACCTTCTTTTATGTTAACACTCTCACATCTAGAATGATGTCTTTCCTCAAGTCTCCTTTGCTTTGTTAAAGAACCTGAAGTATTTGTAAACACGGTTTTTGCATTACTACAACTGTAGCCTGTGGCATGACTTCCCTCTCTTTGTATCCTTCACCTTTCCACAGTGCAAGTTTTTGGTTTTTGCAAGGGAGTTATCAGGACACCTTAGAAGATAGTGATGTACATAATTATCTGCAATCATTCATTTTCTTTTCATGTGACAGTAATTTGGACTAGATTTATTTTTGTTACCCTTGTTTAGTTTTCTGTTGTAAAAGATAATTTTTGTCATGTATTTACAGTGGAACCTCATTTCATGATCACCAAATTTTTCTTACATAAATTTTGTCTTGGTCTACAAACAGAGTTGCTAGCTTTGGCACAAGATGGTGTGGTACACTGTAAACAGTGTTTCTTGTTTGTTTTTTTAAGAAAGCCATACCAGCAAAGCATCTTGAGAATAATGCTACTGTTCAATCCACACAAAGAAAAATTGGAAATAAGAACTTTATTACAAATGTGGAACACAAGAAAAAAAATTTTCCCAAGATGCTTTGCTGGTATGGCGAGTCTCAGGAATCATGAAATTTCATTAGATGTTTGTTTGGGCTGCCATATCTGTCATCACAGCAGATCGCAGCACAGAGGCACCTCACCTCTAGGACAGCTAATGATGCATGGTGAATGTTGTCAGGAAGATCAGCCTATGCCATCTTGGTGTCAGTTGGACACCGTTCTATAGTAGCAATGATCCTTTGTTTCCTCCAGCTGAGATGTGTAGGAAAGCATATGATAGAGGATAGATGCTGCAGGGACCACAAGGTGCATGTAAAGTCACACTCCCAAACAGCCCTGGTGTCCAGGAACAGATTGATATATTTCACATTGATTCCTATGGGAAAAATTATTTTGTTTCACAAACATTTTGGTTCACAAACAGCCTGCAGGAGCGAATTAAGTTCATGTAGTTATGTTTGTTTGTTTGTTTTTAATCAACCTGGGCAGTTATACAAACAAGCAGGCTTGCCCATTATCATCGTGTAGTGTTTTGTGTACTTTTAGGTGAATGCTATGAGCTACAGTAACTGTCCAGAAGGCTTTGATGGGATCAGCAAGAGGGTTTGTGAGCTTGGGCAGAATGATGCAGCAATATGGGCTGAACCAGACTACTACCACTGTGTGTATCAGCCCTTCAGCACGTTGCTAAAAGTAATGTATTTTTGCTCACCACTGTTATATTCATTGAAGGATTTTGTCATTTATGCAATTATGTAAAAAGTAGATTTTTCATAGAATTAAAGAAATAAGATACATCCAGTGGCATGAACCATCTCCCAGACACCACACAATGCAGTCCCATGTAATTTCCACATTTTGCTAAGCCATAGATATAGATAGGCTGTATGCTGTAAAGTCATGAATCTCAATCAGTCTCATCACATATCTTGATCAAATTACACAAATCTGCTTACATTATAAAAAACACGTACAGCACATGGCAACACAATTTTTTTATTGCTGACCCACCTAGTGGCAGCTTGCATTCTAAGACACATTCCAGAAGCTTCTGAAAGGTCTGGAGTGCACAATAGCAGAGTTGTTATTTCACTTCACATCTCGATATTTTAAATCTTTGTCACTTTTTTTGGTCTTGTATGATCGAGATTTATGATTCTACTGTACTAGGAGTCACTGACATTATTTGGACAAAGAGGGAATTTTTTCTCCATTCCCAAGTTCATTTGGATAATGGGATAAGGAAGAGAAATAAAACAGGTAGAGTGAAGACTAACATGGATGTATCTGAAATTTTGTCCTGTAGTTATTGTTTTATGTTTAAGGATTTGTCATCTGTCAGTGATATGTTTCTCAACATCAACTAGTATGATGCAGTCATAAACCTCAGTCTAACAGTCCAACCTACATTCAGCTAACCACAGACTTACTCATTGGTTAACACTTTTTATGTCTATCTTTAATGAGACTGCTAGGGAAGTACATCTTATCTAACTTATTGAATAGATATGTATCTCGCATAGAGGCCTGTCATGCGTTACTTGAAGAGAGGCTTCCATGTTGCTGTGGACTGCAACAGCACTGTGATGGAAATAAAGCAGCTCTTTGAAGCAAGGAGGAGTATGCTGCTGCCTCGAGAACATGTCTTCATCCAAGATCAAATGAAGTATTTATTGAAGCCTGGTGTCACTCCTGTTGACATAGAGGTGTTCTTGAGATTCTTCCAAGAGATTAGAAAGAAGATGGCATCAAATGTAAGTGAATAAATTGTTGTAGATGATTTGGTGGGCAAAGAGAAAGTAACTGTTTGTAAATAAATAATGAATGGCCGTGGACATCTGTCATAAACAGGATTAAACTACTATTTGATAGATTTCCAAGACATCTAGGGTTGCTTTGTAAGATATAAGGATATCAGTAGATTGGACAGAAGCTATCATTATGTCAGTCTTGAAGGAGAAGGCTTATAAAAATGAATGTGTGAGTTATAGAGGTATAGGAAAATTAAAATGACTACAATTAATAAAGATAACGGAAGGTTTAGAAGTGTGTATGATAATGCATAATATTTTATTGAGGACAGCAGTTCAAAAATGTAAAAAAAAAAAATTGAATATTTATACTTTATTCATGAACCTTACAAAGTAATGATGACCCTCACTAACATGGACTAATAGAGAGAAAGGTTGGTCCAACAAAAACTAATGTCCGACTTATTCAAATTTACACCCCCCACCTCTCACCAAAAGAAAAAAAAAATCAGTGGACAGTTCAACTCAGACTTTATGGGGGCATTATAAGATTTATTTATTTAATTTTGAAGAGGTTAAAATTTTTAGGATTACTGTTGTCTCTCCGAAACCTTCAGACCCTAGATTACCAGATGGTGTAATTTATATTTTGATAATTGAATACCCTTCCCAACAGGAAGCTATTTTAAATGTTTCGTGCAGTTGCATCGTAGCATGACTCATGCCCTACACAGTATGTGGCTAGGTGTCAAGAGGGGAGGTGCATCATTTAGCTCTCTAATTTTTTTTTAGAAATAACATCCTTAAAGAATCAGAAATTTCAAGAAAAGACAACAAGAAACAAACATATCATTGCAAGACAGCTGTAGATGACAGCTGGATCTTGAACCCTCTCCTCCCCTCTCCCCTCCATCACATGTGTTATCTCCCGCTCCTAGACTCTCCTCTTTTCCTCACCCCACGCCTCACTGCCATGCATCTCCACTCTCTGTCATAAGACTGCTATGATCTTTTCAAACACTGTTTTTTCTCACTACCTTCATGACAACTGTACACTATATAACTATAACAATAACACTATTATGAAAGATTATTTTGAGACAGAGGTATAAAGCTGGAGCATACGAGTAATAATTACTTCAACACATTAGTAACGACTCAGAGAGTGTCCAGTTCAGTCATAAAACAGCATATTGCAATGACGCTGCTGATGGCTTCCTCTGAACCCTCACATACGAATGAATAATATTTTCTAGAGAAGCAGGGATCTGATGCATTATCATCTGTCATGCTCCAGGAAGGTACCATTGTATACACAATCAATAGTGAAAATTTCATGTTAGTCAGATGAATACAAATAGCAAAACAAGGACAAAATTATGAAAAATCTTGAGGAGTGAATACAGTGGAGACTCAATATTCAAACGTCTAAATACTTGAACTTTTCAATACTCGAATGCCAAAGTTTGATTTAATACTCAAAGAAATATCTGATAGTCAAACGTTGACACACATGGTTGTAAACAAAGGCTCCCTAGCATCCACCCTTACCCCTCCGCCAGTTGTGACTTGTGCTGCCGCGGTCATCAGAATAACATTCTCCTGTATTCTATCTGTAGTCTTTCATTTATAAACATACATTAACACCAAAGGCTTATTAGTGGTGAAAATATCTGGTAATCAAACGGTCGCACATTTGGTCATATACAAAGCTCTGTCATCTCCCGTTTCGCAGCCACCACTATACCATTCTGATACAGTATTACTGGTAATACCGGTATAATGGATGCCGGCACACATCCCTAGTCCTGCCATGTCTTGGGAAAAACAACAATCTTCTGCATTCTGTCAGTAGTTATTCATTTAGAAACTTACAAGGGCACCAAAGAGGCTTATTAGTGATGAAAATAAAAAATTTAGTGAGAGTGCAAGTGTTGGTGAGCCACAGCTCTCCATTAGTGGGTTCACAGAAATCACACCAGGAGAAAAGTTACGATGACGTTTTCGTTCATCCTCCGGCTACCTCCCTCCTTCTCCCCTCTTCTTAACTTATGGTATATACAAATCAAAATAGTAAAAAAAATTGCATTGAAATTTTTACTAACTTGAGGTTTTGCTAAGTTTAGAACGAATTATCCGATTTATAGGTATCAATAGTAGAATTTTTGATACTTGAACAGCCATGTGGAACTAATTAAGTTCAAGTATTGAATCTCCACTGAATCTAGAAAAGTGTTTTTTTACACTTCAAAATTTTTCACAAAATCGGTATAAACTCTGATCCATTTTGTTTGGTATTATTTTAAACTACAACTAAATTGCAATATTTTGTTGGAATTCGATTTTTTATAATGTCAATAGAAAATGAGATACAGAAAAGTGAAAAAAATCTTTTTGAAAAAAAAAATCCAGGGCGCGCAGTTCACTTCGGACTTTAGTCTTTGGGTCAGTCAGAGTCTGATTTATTAGAAAATCCAAGTTATCGGTGTCCAACAATATAATACACCTGACCGGATACCAATTTTGGATGCAGTGAATGTGTGTGATGTGAGTAGGAGGATGCTGAATAGAATTAATTTTTACCTTCAGTTCAAATGCATATATCATGATAGTTGGAGAAGTATGTGGTTGTTTTGAACTTTTGGGGGTGTGTGTGATGTTCCTCCTGCTGCATAGCTTATGCAGTAAGGGAGATGAAAAAGTTGATGTTAGAATGGAAATAAATGTCTGATCATAAATGTGGTGTAGATCAAGGGTTCTCACCCTGGGGTTTGCAAATCCCCCAGGGATTCACAAGAATATTTCCAGGGATACTTAGATGGCTGATCTAATAATATTCTTTGCAGTATACTATTGCATATTGAATTAATGTCAGTCATTAAATTAACATTATGTTCGATGTCAGATTAATGTGGGTTCGGGTTGATGATCTTATATAAATTCATGAGGTTCTTAACGAGAAAGAGGTTGAGAACCCCCAGTGTAGATGATGTTTGGATTACAAGAAATAAGAATGGCTAACAAATATTAATAGTGTGCCAAAGATGGAAGTGCAAACACAAATAAATTGAATTGCAAAAGAAGCTTAGAAGATGAGACAGATCAAAGTTATGAAAGCAAGGAAGGTTTTGTATGTGTAGGATATATAATGAAAGAAATAATGCTAAAATTAAGGTGAAAAAGAAGTCAATTGTTCACTGTTGTAGTTTGCATCTGCCAGTTCAAAGTTCCTTGAGAGCCCAAGTACAATGAAGGTTTGGTCTCATTGTGTTGTGGGAAGAACATGTTGACTCATTACATTCACAGTGGTGATGCAGCACTCTCTCCAGGATGCATGGCAGCTGATACCGCTAGCGAGGACTTACCTGAACCTGGTGACAGGTCAGAGGGGCGCCTGTGTGCTGGATGACCTGGTGCTGTTAGTGCAGGACATTCCAGCAGAGTGGGAATACTCCAATGAAGAGCACAGCAAGAGGTGAGTATTGTGTGTCCTCCATAATGTTACAACAAGAACCCTTATGAACATGACATTTGCTAGTTTTACTGTTGATATTTTCTTCTACCATTGGAAGGTATCCTACATTCAACCTGTTTGTGAGAAGGATGACCACTTTCATATCTGAGACTTTTTTTGACTGGTTTTATGCCTCTGACAAGAGTCCTTCTTTTGCTTTACTTAATTTTAATGTTTTGTTCTGCAGCATCCTTCTCTTGTCAGAGTTTCATGCTGAGAATTTTGTTGATCATTATAGATCATCATCACATTGCTGGATTAAGACTTTGATTAGAGTTATAAAGATCTGGAATCACCACATTACTTTACTTGTAGATTTTGATTCTGCATTACAGGAGACAAGTCCATTCATTCACAATAAAACACAGTTAAAAAAGATATTGGAAAAAAAACCCTATTGAGTTCCAGTATTCTAAGTGAGGTCAAATGAGATAATCAAATATTGGGTAATAAGAGTCCCATGTATAACGCAAGAACAGGGTGTGTTAAGTCAAGGTTTGGAAGGTGCAGGATGAGAGAGTGAGAAATATACACCTCCATGCCAGACACTACCACTTCTGTTATGTGCTTAGTACATAGAGTCTGGTGTCTGACAAGGAAGCATTAGTCATTCCAAGGAAAATCAGAGTAGTATCTCCACATCAACTCAGAGGCAAAATGCCTGAGGCACTTCCACTTTCCTAAGGAGGGATTGGAGCAATAGAGCAGGATGCAGGTATAAGGTTATTAATGGAGCAGCATAAACAGAAGAATTAGAGGTTAGGGAAAGTTAGAAAAAATTTGGGCCTGTCTTCAAGATGTCAGTAATATGAGTTGGATGTTGCATTAGATCAGTGATTCCCAACCTTTTCTATTCTGTGGCCCCTGACCATGGCTCCATTCATTGTCTGTCACCTTTTTAGTCAATTATTACTATTTATGAATTATGTAATGGTGTCAATATCTAAAGGATAAGAACAGGGTATACTATTGTAGATTTGGACTTAAGAAGTCAGTTTTTAAGCTCCTGGAGTGCTTGTGTGAGATAGAAATCCAGTTTAATTCAAAACCATAATTTTCATATTACTCTGTGGCCCCCCAGAAAGTATCCCATGGCCCTCAGGTTGGTAACCACTGCACTAGATGATCTAGGTTGTGGAGGATACCAAAGTTCACCAGGTTGGTCTGTAAAGCCAAGACTGGTGATGTACATTAAAGTCTCTCAGCATAAAGATCTCCACAAAAGGGAGGAGAGTGAGAGTATGTTCCTCTTTACAAGTTAGATAGTCAAAGAATGTTTTATAATTGGAGAAGTTAGGTGAGAATTATACAGCACACATGAGAGTGACTCTTCTGTTACAGAGATGGGCAAACTTTTCAATACAAGGGCAACATTATTTATTAATCCAAAACAGTTAATATTTAGAACAGACAAAATGAAAGGCTTTTAAAGAAATATACTCACATCTGTGGGAGAAAAACAGATGTTCACAATATTATTTGGCGTTGCTTGGTAACCTCCTCTATCAAATTTACTAACATTTGGAGGGCTGCATGAATTCCTTTGAGCCATAGTCTGCCCACACTTGTGTTAAAGCCAGATGATAGGAAATTCAGAAGATTCAAGAGTTAGGGCACAGAGCAAGTTAAGTCAATATACACATAGACTTAAAATTCTGCTTTGCTTTGAAAATTGATATAAAAGTAAAAGAGGACAAATGAGGAGGAGTGTCAGTTGCCTCAGAGACTTGTGTTTCAGTGCAGTGAGGAAAAGTAGAGAAATGGTGTTCCACTGATTAAAAATTAAATCTAAGGCTGTGTTTCAGTGCAGTGAGGAAAAGTATAGAAATGGTGTTCCACTGATTAAAAATTAAATCTAAGGCTGTAAATGTTGTTGGAATTAATGAAAAGTGAATTCACTTATGTGTATATTTGTTTATTTATTTTCTCATATATCTTCTGCATTATCAGACTGCATTTGGAAATGGCAGTACAAGCAAAGGAGGGGAAGGCATTGCATGCAGGTGCACTTGTGTTCCTGGATCCCAGGAGCATTCCAGCAGGTGTTGTGTATGACACAGAAAGGTCAGCTCTAGAGCCTCTAAGTTTATTGTAGTTAAATTTGATTCACATGAAAGACCTGTTAAAAATTTGAATATGATATACTTGAAAATGGCAAAGAACCAAAATTATTCATCAAGTTTTGGAAGTAATTTGGAATCTCCTGTGAGCAGAGATGTCAGTCCAGAAAGTGAAGGGTGCAGGTATTTGTGTCTTAGCAAGGGGTAGCTTTATATAGTCCTTTTAATGATGTTTGAGTCAAGATTTTGTTTGATAGTCTATCTCTATGGGTGACCTGAACCTTGTCTTGTTTTCCACACAGCAAGCAGCAGGTCCATGGCCACAAGCTAACTGGGCCGGTGGTGGAGATTGTGGTATCCACCAATAATGACATGTCGCTTGTTGCTGAGAACATCACTGTGAACATGTCCTACTATGACCTAGATGTGACCACAGAAAGGTATTTCATGTTACTGTGATATGCAGGTTTGTGTTGATATTTCTATGGCTTGATAGAAACCTATTAGTGATACACATTTATAAGCCTTTTGTAGTTTTTTGTCATATAATTTGTAAAGACAGTTAGGCTGGGACCACATGAGCAACTTTTGTGTTTGCCATACTGGTGAACACACTGAAGCATGTTTCAGTGACCGTGTTTTGACTGACCCACACCACAGAGTCGCCTGTCTGTATGGGCCATTGCCACTTGGCTTTGGCAATTTTATTGATGTAGTCATTGCAGTGTATGTCCCATATTGCAGGCCAATCTTCAATTTCAATAATGAATCAATCTATATCAAGTGTAGCCATGGTATTGGTATATATGATTTGTAAAGAGGGAAATGTGCTTACTCCTCAACATTTGGCATGTGACTGCCCGTAGCAGTCACATGTCAGTCACTCAGCCACAGCCATTCATGTGCACGGGTCCTTGAGACAAAGTCATGCTGCTTTGTGGCAAGGGTGAATGACAGCTCAGTACAGTGGCTTGTCACAGATGCTTAAGTGCACAGAACAGTTTCTAAACAATGGTAATTTATGGAGACCCACATCCCCACCACAGAGTTGCTATGTGTTCCTGGCCTTATAGTCAGCAGCACAATCAAGAGACCACAATCATGAGTGATGTATTTTGTGGTTGCTTTATGATTATCAGGTAATCCTGGAAATTTTGTTGTGAGATATTTTATCTTCTCAAGGGCTGAGAAGTAATGATGCAGTGCATACAGGAATGTGTGTGGTGGAGCTAAGGTGTCTGGGACTCTGGCAGAGACTCTTAAGTGGGATCTGACCAGGTGCACTGTGCTGAACCCAGGACACAGAAGTAGGAGGATTACCAGGTGCCACTGTCAGGGCCCTGGAGTGTTTGCTTTCATTAAAATGCCAGAGGTAAGGAAAGTTTCTGTATAATTAATCAAAATTTCAAAAGATGGCTTAAGACAAAAATACTTTCATTACTGAAAATCTTAGCTCTTCATCATGGTGTGTGAAAAGGACTCCCTTGTTTTCATCTTGACCTATGGTATACAGTGGAATCTTGGGCTACAAGTGCCTTGTTGCAAGTAAAAGATAATATGATAAACACATCCAATTCTCCCAACAGATAAACTTTTGCAGTTTGTTACTCATTTTAAATAGCAAAAAGAACAACTAAGATGTTACTTAAGAATGTCTGGTGTGCTGCTGCTTTGGAAAAGGCTATAATAGGAAAAAAATTATTGCGGTACACACTTTGTTGACCTCAAGGCAGTACGGCCACTTGATTTGTTTTTGTTCTTTACTTGATTTAATATATATATATATATATATATATATATATATATATATATATATATATATATATATATATATATATATAT
This sequence comes from Portunus trituberculatus, assembly GCF_017591435.1. Lineage (NCBI taxonomy): Eukaryota > Metazoa > Arthropoda > Malacostraca > Decapoda > Portunidae > Portunus > Portunus trituberculatus. The sequence goes on along the minus strand of NC_059271.1, from coordinate 8,065,519 downwards.
ATATATGTGTGTGTGTGTGTGTGTGTGTGTGTGTGTACTATTGAAGTCAACAGCGAGGTCTGCATTATTCTTTTTGTACAGCGTAGTGCGCACAGGGTGTTGTCCGGTTTTAGTTGGTAGAGTAGTGTCTACCAACTAAAACTGGACTAACGCACTGTGCGAAAACACAAAATACGCTGTACAAAAAGAATAATGCAGACCTCGCTGTTGACTTCAATAGTACATGCATTCAAAATGGTCTACTCCCGAAATATATATATATATATATATATATATATATATATATATATATATATATATATATATATATATATATATATATATATATATATATGCACACACACACACACACACAGTAAGTCTTCGTTTTATGGTACATATGCGTTCCCGAAAACCTTACCGCAAATTGAAATTACCGTATACCGAACCCATTATAACATGTAATAATAGGGAATGCGTTCCAGCACGTCAAAAATCACCCCTACAGAAATGAAAACACATGAAAATAATCATTAAAAAAATTAAGTACTGTGCAAAACAAATAAACAATGTTTTTATTTACCTTTCACTCACCATGTATTCTATCAGATGATGTCCCTCCCGAGGCAAAGGGACAGTAGGGATTTCAACCCTTACTCATCTTCCGCTGAGTGGGCAGACGACGATAAGATGTCGTCGTCTGCACTGTCGGAAGCAAATGTGGAAGGGCCAGCTGTAGCAGGGTCGGCACATTTCACTGGTTTGAAGAAAGAGTATATGGAGGAAGGGCCAGCTGTAGAACTGTCGGTAACAGATGCGGAAAGGCCAGCTGTAGCAGGGTCGGCAGGTGTGACAGGAACGGCTTGAAGAACAAGTAGATGGAGGATTGTTTGATTTTTCTTTTTTTCATCATGGATTTCTTGATAAATCTTGACACTTTTCTCTACGCCATAAGCCACTTTGCTACTCCTGACAGGATTTGGGTCACGTTCCTTCAGGGTTTACAGAGCTTTTTCGATACCACCAAGACATTCTGTAAGAGTTTTGATGTCCAGGTCATGCACAGGTTCTTCTTCCTCGTCTCCCTCGTTTTCTTCCTCCTGTGATGCCTTGTCTAGGTCTATAAGTTCATCATATTATGAGAGAGGTTCAGCATGGCTTTCCAAAAGATCTTGAACATCATCATCATCTACTTCAACAAAGTCAGCCCTATGGCACAGATTTACTATGTCATTTCTGATCACACCGATGTCTTCAGCGAAGCCTGGGAAGTCATGCGCGCATTCTGTTCATACTTTATTCCACGCCAAGTTCATGGTAGACATCTTCACTTCGTCCCAAGATGACGATGTTATCTAAGGCGTGCTTGATGTTATACGACTTCCACCATTCACTGATAGTGGGCTTGCCGGGCTCATCTGTGCCCTTTATCTGTTGCTACATGGTTTGCTGCTGGTAGTAGGCTTTAAGTGTTTGTCATGATTATTATGAATATATTTGTGCTTACTATAGACCCTTTAATATTCCATTTATTCATCTAATTAGTAATGCATGTAAGTAATATTAATGCAGTTAAAAAAAAAAAAAAAGGAGGGGAAGAGATAACAGGCTCCAAGGGTGGTCAAGTTAAAGCCAGTACTGTGAGTGGTGGGGAGGTGTGGCGTGGATGACGTCATCACTCCTGCTCCCCCGCGCTGGGCCTTCTCGGATGACATGAGTGGATACCGTATCTGTGATTTTTTCTTATCATATATCAAATCGAAGGTAGTACTTTCCAAATACCGTAACTGTGAATTTACCGGATAAAGAACTACCGTATAACGAGGACTTGCTGATATATATATATATATATATATATATATATATATATATATATATATATATATATATATATATATATATATATATATATATATATATATATATATATATATATATATATATATATATATATATATATATATATATACACACACACACACATACACACAGTAAGTTCTCGTTATACGGTACATATGCGTTCCTGAAAACCTTACCGCATATCGAATTTAACGTATACTCGTACCGAACCCATTATAACATGTAATAATGGGGAATGCGTTCCAGCACGTCAAAAGTCACCCCTACAGAAATGAAAATACATGAAAATAAGCATTAAAAAAAAAACAATAAAAGTAAAGTACTGCGCAAAAGAAATAAGCAGAAATTTTTTTTATTTGCCTTTCAATCGCCATGTATTCTATCAGATGATGTCCTTCCCGAGGCTAAGGGACAGTAGGGATTTCAACCCTTACTCATCTTCCGCCAAGTGGGCAGACAAGGATAAGATGTCGTCGTCTGAACTGTCAGAAGCAGATGGGGAAAGGCCAGCTGTAGCAGGGTCAGCAGTTGTGATAGGAACGGCATGTCTGACTGGTTTGAAGAACGAGTAGATGGAGGACTGTTTAGTTTTTCTTGTTTTTTCATCATAGATTTCTTGATAAATCTTGACACTTTTTTCTACGTCATGAGCCACTTTGCTACTCCTGGCAGGACTTGGGTCACGTTCCTTCAGGGTTTCCGGAGCTTTTTAGATACCATCGAGACATTCTGTAAGTTTTGATGTCCAGGCCACACACAGGTTCTTCCTTGTCTCCCTCTTTTTCTGCCTCCTGTGATGCCTTGTCTAGGTCTATAAATTCATCATTTGAGAGAGATTCAGCATGACTTTTCAAAAGATCTTGAACATCATCATCAACTTCATCAAAGTCAGCCCTATGGCACAGATTTACTATGTCATTTCTGATCGCACCGATGTCATTTTCAGCGAAGCCTGAGAAGCCATGCGCGCATTCTGGCCATACTTTATTCCACGCCAAGTTCATGGTAGACGTCTTCACTTCGTCCCAACATGACTTGATGTTATCTAAGGCATGCTTGATGTTATACGACTTCCACCATTCACTGATAGTGGGCTTGCCAGACCCATCTGTGCCTTTTATTAGTTGTTGCATGGTTCGCCGCTGGTAACAGGCTTTTAGTGTTTGCCATGATTATTATGAATATATTTGTGCTTACAATAGACCCTTTAATATTCCATTTATTCATCTAATTAATAATGCATGTAAGTAATATGTAATGCAGTTAAAAAAAGGGGGGAGGGGAAGATATAATAGGCTCCAAGGGTGGTCAAGGTAAAGTCAGTACTGTGAGTGGCGGGGAGGTGTGGTGTGTATGACGTCTTCAGCCCTGCTCCCCCGCCCTTGGCCTTCTCGGATGACGTGAGCGGATACCGTATCTGTGAATTTTTCTTACCGTATAACGAATTGAGGGTAGTAATTTTCAAATACCGTAACTGTGAATTTACCGGATAAAGAACTACAGGTTGAACCTCCTTAATCCGGTATTCTTTCATTCGGCAACACCTGTAATCCAGCAAAATTTTTGTTTGCCGGAATTTTTTAATTGGCCGGAGTAATTTGCCGGACCGCCGCCAGGAAGCGGCGGCGCTGTACTATGTTTTGGAGCCTGGGCATTCTGGGTCAAATTTGGATCAGTACCATGCTGCTGCTAATTGCAAGCACCACCCCCCCAGGTGCATAAAAAAAAAAATTTCTGTAATATTTGCCCCTAAACATGGCTTCCAAAGCAACCAAGAAGTGTTAGTGTTGTGTGTGAACCAAAAAAAAAAAAAAAAAAGCGCAAACATATGACAATATTGAGGAAGCTAGATAAAGGTGTTTCAGTGCGGAGTCTATGCCAACGGTACAACATTGGCTCATCAACCGTCTATGATATAAAAAAGCAGAAGAATCAACTTCTCAAGTTTTACAGTGAGTGTGAGAACAAGAACATGGAGGTTCGTAGAACACTTAGGGAAGGTAAAAGCAGTGATTTAGACAGTGCGCTCATACAGTGGTATAAGCTTCGGCGCGCTGGTAATAATGGCGCAGGCAAAAATTTTCCATGCTGAAGTTAATTTACGTGTTTTTTCTATATACTTCTGCAAGTATATTTTCATGTACAACTATCATATATCAAAACAATGTTAAAGCTACACTTGTATAATACAGGGTAAGTATATAGAGAGTGTTTTGGGAACCACATATAATTCGGAATTTTCCATGGCCCGGCAAGTCTAAGGTCCGGTGGTTGCTGGATTTGGGAAGTTCAATCTGTACTGTATAACGAATGCTTACTGTACTATCCTCGATTCTATTACGGTAAGAAAAATTCACAGATACAGTATCCGCCCATGTTTTGTTTACACTGTACCCTAGCGCCACCACAATAATCAGTCTCTTCCCGCATTTCCTACTGAACACAAGTTAAATCCTTATGGCGTGTTTTTTTGTTGATATTATCACGATGCACAGTGACGCACCCATAATGGCCCCAAAACATTCTGCAGACACTGCTGGAGTTGAAAAGGCAAACCAAAAGAGGAGTAGTCTGACAGTGGAGATAAAATTATATATTTTGAAGAGGAAAGAGCAGGGAGAAGGTACGTCTACCTTAAGTCGAAACTTGGGCCTAGCCCAGCCGACAGTCTGGACGGTGTTAAAGAATCGTGAGGCTATAAAAAAAAAAAGCTGGGGAGAATATAATGGATCTGCAGAGCAGAGACTCGTCTGCCCACTCAGTGGTAGATGAGTAAGGGCCGAAATCCCTACTGTCCCTTAGCCTCGGAAGGGACATCATCTGATAGAATACATGGCGAGTGAAAGGAAAATATAAACATTTTCTGTTTATTTCTTTTGCTCAGTACTTTACATTATTTTATAAGACTATTTTCATGTATTTCCATGTTTTTCGACGTGCTGGAACACATCATCTATTATTACATGTTATAATGGATTCGGTATACAGTAATTTTGATTTGCGGTAAGGTTTTCAGGAACGCATATGTACCGTATAACAAGGACTTACTGTATATATTAAATATATATATATATATATATATATATATATATATATATATATATATATATATATATATATATATATATATATATATATATATATATATATATATATATATATATAGGCAACCCCCGTTTAACGAAGGTTCACACAACGAAATTTCACTACAACGAAGGTTTCGTTTTACTTTCACCTGCTCGTTTAACGAACACCAAACTCGCTTTAACGAAGTTTTATCCAGGTAATTTTTTTCCAAATTTGAAAGCCCCACCGAATCATGCATATATATGTATATATGGGGAACTTTAAAAATGGCAATTTTTGGTCCTTGGTCGCAAAATTTGAACTCGCAAAATTGGAGTAAGCACTGTATATATATATATATATATATATATATATATATATATATATATATATATATATATATATATATACACTAAAAATCCTTAAATCCGGAACCTTATAATCCGGAAATCCTTATAATCCGGAAAATTTGAAAGGCTGAGTTAAATATGTAAAAAGTAAGAAATAATAGTAATAAATATATAATAATAATAGCCGAAACCGAACATGTCATCACCGAAATTGAGTTTAACACAAACTCTTAAGAGAATAATATTTGGAGGTATTATAAGTGGTGTTTTATGTTTCTGTAGGTGGTGTGTGTTCGTGTGTGCGTGTAATTCACCTCGGTCGTCTGCTGGTCACCCAGCCAGTCTTCCCCATTACGGAGCGAGCTCAGAGCTCATAGACCGATCTTCGGGTAGGACTGAGACCACAACACACTCCACACATCGAGAAAGCAAGGCCACAACCCCTCGAGTTACATCCCATACCTATTTACTGCTAGGTGAACAGGGGCTACACATTAAGAGGCTTGCCCATTTGCCTCGCCGCGCCGGGACTTGAACCCGGGCCTCTCGATTGTGAGTCGAGCGTGCTAACCACTACACTACACGGTGTGTGCATGTGTGTGTGTTTCGGAGTCCTGTTATCTGCGTGGGTGGTCCAGCTGGTGTATGCTCGACGCCGGTGACGTGATTGGCTGGCGTATGATGTTGGAGACCTTCCTTTCTTTTTGTTTCCCTTTATCAGACATCAGTAAATGTTTTATGTTATGCTTGAAATTATTTTATAAAATTTGACATAAGTATTGTGGACTGTATACATATTATGTGGGGTACAGTACAGTACAATCACTCAAACTTCTCAGTATATGTTGATGGTGGAATAGCCTACGTAAAATAGTGAAATCACCTACACAAATACAAGTTGACAAGTAGGAAAAGAGCAATCATCACATATGGGCCGTCATCATGGCTGGAAAGGCCCTGCCACTTCCCCCCGTAGTCTGGCAAATCTTCAAGAAAAAAAAAAAAAGCCTACATAAATCTTGTGTGGTGTGTTGAAGTACACAGTGGACTGGTGATAGTAGCAATCCCTGTAAGATGTTATGACAGTACTACAAAGAGATATAGCAAGTTGGGGTTAGTTTAGTGGGGTTTACATAGTACCCTCAAGATTTTAATCTTACTTTCAGCCTTACTATCTTACAATCCGGAAAATCCTAGAATCCGGAATGCTTGAACCCCCATGACTTCCGGATTTCAGGACTTTTACTATATATATATATATATATATATATATATATATATATATATATATATATATATATATATATATATATATACATACATATATACATACATACATACAGGCAACCCCCACTTAACAAAGCGGTTACGTTCCTAAAAAACCCTTCGTTAAGCGAAACTTCGTTAAGTGAACCCATTATAATAAGTTTAACCCCTGACTTGAACTTCCATTGAGAGTAAACAAAGCGAGAGTGCATCATAGTACAGTGAAAGGTTTAATGAAAGTAAAAATTATGAAGTTAAATATTTAGGCAGTTTAAGTCATTTTAATGTACACTAATGTATGTATGTACGTAACTTTATAATGTTGATGATCTTAAATTTATGAAGGAGGGAGAGTGAAATTGGAAAGACACTAACCAGCAACCTGTGGAATGTAAACAAAGGGCGCATCATTGTATCACATACAAAACTTATGTACATTTCCACAAGGGTTTCCATTTTATCCATTGTAGTCACGAGTTCTGGTGGTTCTTTTAGTTTGTAAAAAGATACGATCTCACCAGCCTTCTTAATAGAGTCTGCTGACTTGAAAATAGTAGAGACAGTAGATGGAGTCAAGATGGTGGCGAGCAATGCTATTAGTTTTCTCGCCTCTCGTTTCTGTGAATAATATCAAGTTTCACTTCGAGAGTAAGAGACTTCCTGGTCTTCTTTGCAACGCTAGACGACATTGCAGGGCGTTTTGGTAGTAAATTGAGCAAGGGAAAACGAGCTGGTGCTGACGCGGTTATTGTTTTGAACAGGGGCAATGAGTGGTGTGCGTGTTGTCCACGACAGGCGCTGGTGTATTCAAAAGCCTTTCGGCTTGCGTGATACGGCAGGCCTTTCAAATTTGGAAAAAAATTACCTAGATAAAACTTTGTTAAAGCGAGTTTGGTGTTTGTTAAATGAGCAGATGAAAATGAAACCTTTGTCGTAGCGAAATTTCGTTGTGTGAACCTTCGTTAAGCGGGGGTTGCCTGTATATATATATATATATATATATATATATATATATATATATATATATATATATATATATATATATATATATATTATCATTAACTCATTACTTATTTAAAATTCAATTTACTTTTGCTTAAAATACCTCATTAAATTATCTTTATATATATATATATATATATATATATATATATATATATATATATATATATATATATATATATATATAGAATGGATTAGTGAAATTTATTATTTTCTATGGGAATTGTGTTTTGGATCATGAGTGAGCCTCAGGAATTCACTGAATACATAACTCAAGATACCACTGAAATAATACTGTAAACAGTACTTCCATGCTAATACTAACAAAGTTTCAACTTGAAATGACGTCTGACATTTCAGTCTCAGAGAGATCTCATTTAAAAAAGGTCGTAAAACTTTATACATACATACTGATTTGATTGCAATTTTTTTTTTTATATTACATATTGAAGGCAGTCCTCTTCTATCCTTTGCTATTGTAAAATTAATAATTAATGAAAGCAATTCTTTGATTCTGTTCTTGATTGTGAGTAGCTTGTACCAACAGATACAGACTGATGATTCAGCCTTGAAGAGGCCAGTGGTGGTGGTGGTGGTGGTGGTTGTGACCTGCTGTGCATTTATCCTGCTGCTGCTGCTGGTATTACTTCGCGTCTTTCTCCTCTCGTCAGCTTCATCTCTGTCTTCTGGTAGACGACGGCAAAACAATGGTGGCAGCAGCCTAATGAATGAGCTTAAAGCTAGAATGACGTCTTCCATGCTTTGCTTTTCTTCTGATACAAATGCACAAAGTGATATAGAAATGGATTCCATGTCCTCTACATCAGAGGCTCCACACTCCTCTCCTGGATCCACTAGTGTCAGAAGCAGAAGGAATAATAAGGACTTCTACCCAGATCCTCATTACTTAAACATGGAATCTGCAACAGACTTCAAGAGATTCGTACATTCACATATATATGAAAACGTCTTTGATCATTCAGAACCTAAACAACAAGCAAGACAAAATTCACATGTCTCAGACTGTGAGTACATGATCCCAGATGACATTCACTTCCCTTTGTTTGATGATCATGAGTCAGACCCAGATGATAGCCAGTGTTAGGAGGTCATTAGGGAAGGCAATATCAAGGAAACTGCAAGTGGTACAAATTACTTACTGTGTGTGTGTGTGTGTGTGTGTGTGTGTCATCATCTTTGAAGGATAAATGGATTGTTATAGGTTTCTTGTGTGTCTTTAGCAAGTAGGAAATGTTTTTTACTGTTAAGAAAATGCCATTCTTAACAAAAATGTTAAGAATTTTAATTGATATTATATTATTTTGTAAAATCAGTCTCAAAATTCTCAAAATTGCAGAACTTTTTGATAGGAAATCAAACATGTTTGTACAAAGAAAATCTGTGTAGTATTTGTTTTTGCATATTGCTATGAATGTATGTGAATGTTCACTTCAGGAAAGCTTGAACATATCAGGGTAAACACGGAGTCATTGTTGAATGCTGCACTTGTGTTCACTAGTACATAATCTGAGTTAGCATTGTGTGTTAGTGTAGGCAGTGCATGAGCTGTAACAGCTGTTTTTATCAGCCACTCACTGGTGGGATGTGTATGCCATGTACAAGTGGAGAGAAAAGGCAGAGACGGTTATACTTAATGGGTTATTGATTAGGCCTAAGGTTGACTTTGTGATTAATTGCTAGATATGATTTATTTTGTGGTGGATCATTGTTGCCTTTCGTGTATGAACAGAAAATTTTTGTAACATATCAACATTCACTCTTTTTAATAACAAAGAGGGTAAGAAATCCAACATTCTTCTAGTAATTAGACTACATACAACAAATTTTTTTTTTTTTTTTTTTTCCTGTAGGCAGTGCATTGAGAATTAGTTTTTTTTTATTATTTTTATTGTTTTAGGCAGTGCATTGTAGATTATATTTATTTCTAAAATTTAGGAATATCTTAGTGGAATAAAATATTGAAAAGATTATGAAAATTTTTTTTAACAATGCCTGCCTATTCTGCTTGATATAGGAATGAATTCAATTGCCTACATTGTTTTTTGGGTTTTTTCCTGTATATGGGTAAATATTTAACAAGATTAATAGGTTTAGATAATTTTCATGTTTTCTTTTTCCCAACACCAAAGGATACAGAAAGGATGAAATACAAGTGTGGGATCAAGAGTAAGGTGGAGATGGTGTTGTGCACTCAGACCAAGTGTTCACCTGTCATCTTAGCACTACTTGTTGCTTCATTCTTGATTCCTGTCTTATTCTCATGAAGGTAAGGCATTCACTCACACATGCTCTGGTGATGCATATTTTGTATTTTTTGTGTTAGTTCATTCAGACTCGTCATAAGAATAGAGATCATCTTTTTTTTTTTTTTTTTTTTTTTTTCCATGATGATGCTTGCTCCAGGGGTAATGATCTGTGATTTATACTTATTATTTGTAGTTTTTTAAGCCCAAAATATGGCAAATAATTCCCTTTAATAAAGTAACCTTTAAGATCATAAGACTTTTATGTATAGTAACTGTTACCTAAGTTGAATGTTTTTTTACAAGCCAGATTTGAGCTCGTTTTAAAATGTAATAGAAATACATTTTGATGGAATTTTTCAGCTTTATAATGTACTAGTTCTTCTTTGAGCATTGCTGCCCTTGCTTTGCTAGAGCAAATAGATTAGAAAATGAGGTATACATTCGAGTCATGCATATTCATCAGGTGATGCATCAAATTATTTGAATTATTAGAAGATACTGAGAGAAAATCCCTTCCTGGAAATGTTTAAAGACAATACAAATATTCCAGTGTCTTTTTTCTTTTTGTATAAAAGTTATTATCAAAAGTTAATCATTAATCACCTGCCTAGAGATAGTTATTTATAAATAGCAAGTACAGTATTGCATAAAAACATTGTGAAATATAACCAAAGGGAATGTAAAGAAATAAGCTGGTTTTATGAAGTGTTTTCCTTGGAGATTAGACAACTTGAGGTAACAGAAGATGCTGGCAAAGATGGAGGGTGAAGGAGGTAGGCTTAGCATTCATGGTTGGAAAGAAAAAAAAAAAAAATTAGCAAAAAACTGCATTAACACAAAATGTTAGCACAGTACGAGAAATGCCTCCATAGCAAAAAAAAAGAAAAAAGAAATTTAATTAAATAAAAACATGAATTGAACATGTTGGCTCTGGAATGCTTGGTGGCTGTGGCATTCACTTCACCAACTAGCAGTAGCATACCTGGAGCCAGCTCGCACCTTGGATTTTGGCCGGCAAGTCAAAGTGAAAAATCAGCTAAGTGACAGCTTGCATCTCAAATTTCTTGTAAGTAGGGATGCTCATAAGTCAAGGTTCCACTGACAGTAAAGTAAAATCTTGTGGACCACCCATCACAAATCAGACCTTAAGTGCATTCAGTACCTCACATAATACATTGATATTTACAAAAGTAAGAGATCAGTTGTACAAGCCATAAAAGATTTTGTTAAGAAACACATGACATTTCTCAGATCATAATGACTATTCCTTCATCACCTAAGAATTTTTCCCCTCCTGAGCAAGTATTCATACTTCCAAAAGTAAGAGATCAGTGCATTTTTGTTAAGAAACACATTTTCTCAGATCATTTAACTTATCTTAATCACACAGCAGTCTTGAGTACTAACAAGAAAAAGAGTGGAAGTTTTAGAACATGTTAAGAATGAAAATGAAAAAATAATATTTGTTATGAAGCAATAAATACTCTGAATGCTGTAGCATTTATTCCAGTGCCAGTAGACAGAGGTCACTGCACATGTGTGACTGTATCTAAGTGCTACTCTGTAGATGACATTCTTAGAAAAAAAAATTTATCATATATATATATATATATATATATATATATATATATATATATATATATATATATATATATATATATATATATATATTTATTTATTTTATTTTATTTTATTTTATTTTATTTTTTTTTTTTTTTACCATCATATGCAAAAAGCTCTTCTACATAGGTAGATTTTTCAGTAGCAATCCATTATGTATTGAAAATGGCAGTATTAGCTGGAGTATTAACATTTTGAAGGTATTCTTTCGGATGTAATTGTCAGTTTCTATTCTTAGAGTTCTGTAGTAATTACTGTGTTTACCAAAATGGACAAAAAATATCTTTCTTGAATAGAGGTAAGTTCAGGTGAATATCATAGGAAGCTGTAGTGCCAGAGAATGTGTGAGTGACAGCCCTACCTTGATAAGGTGTGGTAAAGCCACAAGAGTAACAACTTGCTGGAGCAAACTATACATAGTACATGAAGATTTATTACTTAAATCTTCCCCTCTACAACAATGGATATAGAGGAAGTGTGTTGAGTTTGACATGGTTTGGTGATCAGGATATCATTATCCAGTGTAATGCCTTATCTTGAAACATTTAAAATCTTCATATTACTAAAAGTTCTTGGTATGTCTGTCCATATGTGTGTAATATTTTCACCCGTCAAAAGTTATCAACAAAAAACTGCTATGATTGTGGAAGAATAACAAGACAGTGTATGATTGGTGTAATAGACAATTTAAGATTTCACAGCTTGTCCATCTCTATTATATTGTCTGACCATAATAATCTCCATAGCTCTCTAAAGTCTCTTAACATTGCTTTGAGCACTGTATTATCCTCAGCACTAATACTTGGTGTAGCCATATCAAACCTATGACTTAAATCTGCAGACTTCCTCAAATATTAATGAAACTCCTCATTAAAAAGAAAGAGCTATACATTTATTATTCTTACAGAAGTATAAATAACTCCTCATTAAAAAGAAAGAGCTATACATTTATTATTCTTACAGAAGTATAAATAAAGAGACAATGTAGTTATTTGACAATGGAAAATCAAACCATTTAATTGAATTACATACTTACATTTCAGTCTTACTTTTGTACTTTTAAATGTTCAGCAAAGCACAATTGAAAATAGGAATAAATCAACTAATTCAAAATTGTTCTCACAGAAAATTCAAACTGATGGTATAAAAAAATAAACAAGAAAAAGTCCCCTCATGAAAAGAAGTAATCCCTAAAAACTGTTGCACATACACACCACAAAACACTCACTGGAGAGAGAGCCAAACAAATATACAAATGCTGGTATCAATCGTCTCAAATATTCTAACCAAGAACTTCACTATCCTCCTCCTCCTCCTTCCCCTCCCTTTCTGAAGTCATGATGTTCCACTTCTACAGAAAACATCATAAAACTCTTACATGGAATGAAATTTTTCTCCGCACCATTCTCTCTCTCTCTCTCTCTCTCTCTCTCTCTCTCTCTCTCTCTCTCTCTCTCTCTCTCTCTCTCTCTCTCTCTCTCATACACATTCTCTCATTCTCTATTCTTTCATCTGCCCCTCCTCCTCATCCTCGTCTTCAGCCCCTCGAATATACAGGACATTGTTACATCTGATGAGCACTTCACCAAGGCTACCTGTAGACTGGCCTTCAATGTACTCCTCAGTGTTGGCCAACTGTGAATGGAAACATGGAGGTGCAAGGTTAGGTTTGGAAGGAAAGTAGAGGATCTGCTTAACTGAGAGAGAGAGAGAGAGAGAGAGAGAGAGAGAGAGAGAGAGAGAGAGAGAGAGAGAGAGAGGGGGGGGGGGGGAGCACATATGTAGGAGAATATGATATAACTTTCAGCAGCATTTTACAACTAGCTATCTCTTTGTTTAGTTGAGTGCATGTTCTCACCTGGAGGTTCATGTAGCTGTCAACAGAGACGAGGATTCCCTTATACTCGTGACCCCACTTGAGCTTTACCACAACTGCCTGGCCTGTCAGCTGGTTCAAGAAGGGCTTTGGGTTGATGGGGGTGGGCACTGCTACAGACTGAAAGGAACAAAATAGTGGGTGAGCTGAAAATGAACATGAGGGAAAGGCAAAGACAATCTTAGTTTTCTCTTATATAAAAACAAGACTTCCTTTTTTTGCAGGGGAGGTTGGGGGAATAAGTCACAATTAGAAATCAATCCTTATCTATTTCATAGTACAGATTTCATCACTAAACATTTTGGATGTGAAGCTGAATGAGCAAATTTATTGTCATATTCAGATTTGGAGCATCATAGAAACAGACGGTAATCTAAAAAGATCAATTTGTCATGAGGTGCGTTGCTGGACCTTGAACCCTAAACACAGACGCTTAAGGCAACACAAGGCAGACAGGTTATTAATGAGGCAAAGATGATCACACACCTAAATGGCCTTGATTCCTGTCACTACAAGAAAAAGAACTTAACAGCATTTCTACACTGAACCATAATATTAATGACCAGTCACAATGGTGGATCACACTCAAAATGTGTATGAGACAATTTGCAGACAGCAGCATCAAACCTTTCCTGGCTGAAGATCTACATGTAGAAGTTTCTAAATTGGGATAAAGTGTCAACATGTCTATATACATATTGGTGTTCACTCTAATACAATTACAGGGAGTCTTTGATTTGCATGACTTTAGATTGCATAAATTAAAAATAGCACCATGTCAAAATATAAGGTTTTTTCTTTGTATTACACAGATTCCTGAAAATAACACCATTTCAAAAAAACAAGCATTAACAAAATATGTTTACTCAATACGAGTAATTGTTTGTTTTATTTCCAAACTCCTATCCTTTAACATTGTGTATGTACGGTTTACTCCAGTACTGGGGAGATCATTATCCTTACATTGCACAAAATTTACTTTGTGCGGTCCCTTCTGAATGCATCTATCATGCCAATCAAGGACTCCCAGTACTTTATGGCAGTGGTCGGGAAACAAAGGTAAATTAGCCCAAATGGGATATTTTAAAAAATTTATGAGGTAATGGATGTGTTTTGGATGTAGATGAGCCAAGTGAGGGAAACACCATGCCAAGAACATGGACTTTTACTTATTAATGATTGATTTTAAATAAACATTATCCCTGTTTGAATATTTATGCGTTTATTATCCATGAATTTGAATTCACAAAATGAGAAATACATGGTTATATAATTAATTTTTGTGCAGGGGTTCCTTGAAACATGTCATGTATTCTAAGGGTTATGCAAGGGTAAAAAGCTTGAGACATTCTCTCTCTCTTTCTCTCCTTATTCATTATAATATTCTCTCACTCTCTCTTCTTATTTGTTTTCATGTCTCTCTCCTTTTTCGTTTTCATATTCTCTCTCTCGCTGACCAATAGCATGGCTTCATATATGTGGCATCAAATCAGCTGGGTGGAGGAGCTGCGAAGTGGGAGCCAGGAATCGAGGTGAGTGCACGGGATGGTTTCTCAGGGACAGTGCCCAAAACTAACCAAACCACACTATTGGTCAGTAGGATTCTAAGAATTAGTGGTGTGTGTCGCCTCAACTAGGTTTGGTTAGGTTTGTTTTGGTTATCATATTTTCATTCCCATGTCCCATCAGCTGGGTAAAAGAGCTGCGAACGGGGAGCCAGGAAACAAGGAGAGCTGGAGGGACGTGTATATTAGGACGGTGCCTTCACGCCTGCTGCAATACTTAGGCACCAGCTGAGAATGCCATTCATCACCTATACTGTTTCCTTGCTGGATGAGGTGTACCACAAGAACTAACGCTGATTCCTGCAGTTTATCTTTCTCTTTCTAAAAAGCTTCCATGTCAAGGAGAAAGAGACCAGTGAAGCCAGATTATATAATACGGCACTCTCTTAAACAGCATGTCCCGCCCGTTCTCCATGATTCGCGGTTTCCCCTTCGCAGCTCCTCCACCCAGATGATTTGACGTCACATATATGAAGCCACGCTATTGGTCTACAAGAGAGAGAGAGAGAGAGAGAGGGCCTGAGCAAGAAACGTTTGAAGCACGCCCCTGGTCAACCCCAAGCCAGGTCTGTCCTTCCTACTCCCAACGGTCAGGGCCATGCAGTCACCTTTTCCATTCCTCAATGTGACTGTGCGGGCTTATAACTAATCTCAGGAAACACAACAATGTACTTACCATTGTTCTGAGTAATGAAGAGTGAGAGTGTACACCCGGCGTGCCTCACTGTTTACCTCCGCGTGGCTACTAAATCAGGGTTGCGTTCTGAAGTCAAAGGAAAATAGAAACGTATTCATCTTTATTTTTTCTTAGGAAGACCTCTATTAAAGTCAAGAGAAGCTTATTGACTCCCTCTACTGAGCTTCTCTGGTATCAGTTATATGTTTAAATGAAAAGAAAGGGTTATTGTCTGATTATAAACTCAGAGCTAGAAAAACAAAATAGAAATAAAGCGGGTTTCAAGTTAAAACTACGAGTATCTAAAGGAACTGACTACAACGATAGTGTACTTCCGTTGTAGTCAGTTCCTTCCTTTATCACGTAGAGCACACATCAAGGTTGGTTTTCCATGTACCTGTTTTTTTTTTTTTTTTTTTTTTCTGTGTATTTTTGTCTTTTGACGATGTGTTGTGATTTTTTTATGGTTTTAACTTTGTTTTTAACTTAATATTTCCATGCATTTTAGTATATATATATATATATATATATATATATATATATATATATATATATATATATATATATATATATATATATATATATGATTCCAACAGGGTAATTTCATGGTGGTGGCTGTGGTACTTTATTTCCACCCATCCTTTGCCCCATCGCAATTGGTTGCACGGGTTGCATTGATTGTACGGATTGCATTGCGTTGTATTGATTGCAATGGTTGCATTGATAGCATGGGTAGCATTGATTGCATTGGTTGCATGGATTGCATTGGTTGCACATAGCTTCTTGCATATATGAAATGGTTGCATTGGTTACATTGTTTTTGTTTTTTTTTTAATGTAAGAGGAGAATGATGGCCAAGGGCAAAGAAAAGAATAAAAAAAAAAAGGCCCACTTAATTCCGCAGTCCTCTTGCACCTCCGACAGAGTAAAGGAAAGGGATAAGTTTCATGAAACCTCTTAAATGAGGTAAATTCATAGGAGATGGAGATACGGAAGCAGGTTGGGAGCTCCAGAGACTCTAGAGTTTACCGCAGAGAAAGTTATGAATGATTGAGAGATAGATGGACAAAAGATGAAAGGATGAAGAAAGTTTTGTGCAGCGAGACCGCAGGAGGAGGGGAGGCATGCAGCTAGCAAAATCAGAGGAGCAGTTGGCTTGAAAATACCGATAGAAGATTGCAAGAGCTGCAACATTCCGGCGGTGAGAAAGAGGCTGAAAACAGTCAGTCAGAGTTGAGACGAATTGATGAAGCGAAAAGCTTTTGATTCCACCTATCTAATAAGACTGTGTAAGTGGAACGCATCCCCCCTCCCTACATGCGAAGAATATTCCATACATGGGTGGATAAGGCCCTTGTACAGAGTTAGCAGTTAGGAAGATGAGAAAAACTGGAGGAGACGCCTCAAGAACGCCTGGGGTAGCATGATGGATTGCATATAGGTTGCATAGATTGCCCGGGTTGCACGGAAGGCATTGATTGCACAGGTGGTTGCACAGGTTGCACAGCTTGCATAAGTGGATGCATATAGGTTGCACGGATTGCATAGATGGTTACACAAGTTGCACAACAGAGAGAGAGAGAGAGAGAGAGGGAGCTTATTAGGAGGCAGTATGTGGCGGAAGGTGGGGATAAAGCGGACCATCTTTAAGGTTTGACTTCATATTAATATATTTTCCCATAAATAATTTGATGATGTCACATAGCGTCATTTGGAGCCAAATTTTTTATTCCTCTTTTAATCACTCTGTGAGCTTCAGATTTATTTCAGAAAATTTGGGTGGTGTTTGTGTTTCAAGAGGATTAATTCATAATGGTAATTTCGTAAAAAATGTGGGGTAAAGTGGACCACATATGGTTGACTTAAACTCACACATACGTACGTTACTGACTGGAATCGATCTTTGTTTATGTTCTGTTTCTGATACTAAAGAAATAAAGAACTATAAAAATAATAAATTATTAAAGGAATGCATTGTAGGCTATAAACCATCAAAACTGTAAAAACACAAACCAAAACACAAACCAAACACAAACCAATTAAAACTCAAAATTTAGTTATTCACAGTAGGCTACTTGCACAATAATTCATACATGAACTCCTTATCGTCCTCGTCAATCTGTGCATACATATCAAGTGCCTAATTATGACACCTCTCAGAGAATTAATCCATCCCTCTCCTGATTTTGAATGACTGAAGAAGTCATGACAATAGATGCAGAATTCATCAACATGTCGGCCTTGTTTTGTATCTGATATGCTCGCTTTTTTGCTTACATTTCTTACTTTGTAGAAACCTTCTGGGCTTCTTACGTCGTGTGCTGGCTTTAGCCGTTTTTTTTTTTTTTCAAGCAGAGACTTCTTGTATGGGGAACTAGTGAACTCCAAACATGTTCCTTTCCTTTGTCCTTTCTTTTTGGCTGTTTGTCTTCTACATGCTGAACCAATATTGGTCCACTTTACCCCGTATAAAAATTGCGTAAAACAGAATTAACTGAAATCTAAAATAACTCTTTAACACTGCTCCTTACTTACAGCGGCCTCGGCTCAAAAAGTCCCAACAGCACGCTTGCCCCAACTTGTTTTGTGCGTCAAGAATTGGTATGCTGTAGCCAAAGGTACCTTTACTGATGCTGACTCTTTGTATCAGGGTTTGCTTTCTACAATTGTAGAGTTTGTCACTTGTGGTAGGATGCCTACCCAGGCACCTGCCAGTCCCCCCTCCTACTTATGTTAGAGACCCAGTCCTCATCACCTGTCAGCAGAATTTAGCAGCTTACCAGGCCCGCTGGCAACAGGACCCCTCGGACAGTGATGCTCGAGAGGCTATGGTTGCTGTGGCGCGTCACTTGACTGAGCTTCGTCATCAGATGCGTCAGAAGTATTGGGGTGCCTTTTTAGCTAAGGTTCGTTCAACCAGAACACTAACTGCGCTCTGGTCCCATGTCAACCGCATCCGGGGTAAAGGTAGGAAAGCTGCCACTGTCCCTGACCCTGCCAGTACAGCACAGGACTTACTGAATACTTGGACCAGTGCCTCGGCATTGGCTGGGCTCCTGCCTCCCACAGAGATGCCCTTGCTCGCCACAGACCTCACAGACTGGCCAGCCTGCAGTGCAATGTTTCTTTACTTGATGATACTTGTGTACCAATTACTCACGATGAACTCCTTTGTGCAGTCAAGCAGGGCCAGTCCACAGCACCTGGTCAGGATGGCCTTACATATGATATACTTAATGCATTGCTAGTTTTGCCAGAAAATCCTATATTAGATCTTTTAACATGTCTTATGCCTCAGGATGTCTGCCTCCTCATGGAAAACTGCTGTTATCATTCCTATTCCAAAGGGTGATGGTTCTTTCAGGCCTATTTCTTTAACTAGTTGTCTTTGCAAGATGATGGAGAGTCATATTAAGACGGTTACTTTATAAAGTGGGGGATCTTCTGTCGCAAAACTTGCATGGTTTTATGAAGGGCCGCTCTACCAGTGACTGTTTTATTAAGTGCCTCAGTAATGCCAATGTTAACTGTCGTGCCTTTATTGATCTCAAGGGTGCCTTTGACAAGGCCAACAGGGATGTCATTCTTGAGGAACTCATGTTGAAGGGTGTTAAAGGAAAGTTATTGGGGTGGATTTGGGATTATTTGTGTGACAGGAAGGCAAAGGTGTGGCTCCAGGGGGCAGTCTCTGCTGAAGGGAATTTTGACTTGGGTACACCGCAGGGGGTGTACTCAGCCCCATGCTTTTCAATATACTTATGGATAAAATTGCCAGATATCCTTTTCCCCAGGGCACAGAGGTAATTGTCTATGCTGACGACATCTTGCTACAGTGTAATGCTCCTCGGACCCTTACCTCGGCCTTAAGCCATCTTGAGTCCCTGTGTACTGACATGGGCCTTGTCATCAATGAAACTAAAACTAAATTTCAAGCAACTCCCAGAGTTTGCAGACCACCAAGCATAAATTCCATAAAAATCAGTCGTGTGCAGTGCTATAAATACTTGGGAGCTCAACTCGGTTTTACTAAGGATTCTCACTGTATTACCTATGTTCGCAATCAATGTTTGTTACGGCTTGCTCCCCTACGAGTGCTAGCTCACAGGGGCTATGGTGTGGGTATCCCAGTGCTTAGGATGTTCTACATTTCTGTTATCAGGGCTTTAATAGACTATGCTGCTCCAGTCTTGTTTTGGTATAGTCCAACACAGCTGAAACCCCTTGAGTACATTCAGAATGAGAGCATGAGAGTAATCTTAGGCTGCCCCAAGACTGCAAAGCTTGAAGTTCTCCGAGCAGAATTGGACCTCCCCACCATTGTTTGTCGAATACAGGAAATCACCTGCCGTGCACTGTGTCGGATGGCATGTAATGGTGCCAGCCAACCCTTGCGTTCCCTTGCCCACCTTCATGCTAACCCCAGGGCCCCTGCTAACTCTTACTTGAGACAGCTTTTAACATCACTAACCAAATTTGATGTCCTTGACTCCTACCTCAATGTTGTTACCACCTCTGGTTCCCCTCTTGGAGACCTCACAAAGTCAGTGTAGATATAGAAAAACTTGCTGCTCCTAAATATAACTGGTTCCCACATGAACTTTTTATGCATAAATTGTCTAACTACTCAAGGGTGCAGGCTGTACATGTTTACTGTGATGGTTCAGTGGATGGCAGCAAATCTGGATGTGGCCTGTTCATCCGCAACTACACCTCTCCCTCTGAATACACTGACACTGAGGTGTCCAAGAGGCTTCCTGACAACCTGTCCTCTACAAGGGCAGAACTATATGCCATGCTAGAAGGTTTACAAATTGTCCTTCCTTTGGGGAAAGATGTTTACTTTTTTGTTGATAGTCAGGGTGCCTTATATTCATTGTTGTCTCCTTCCCCTGCTGATTGTGATCTCATCAACAAGTGTCTTGGTGTCATTGATCTCTTGGAGAGATAATCTCAGAGTATGTTTCACCTGGGTGCCTTCTCATGTTGGCATTTCCCATAATGAAAAAGCTGATGTTCTTGCCCGTCACTCCCTTACTGAGGACATTGCTGACTGTCCTGTTGAACACACTTATAATAACATCAAGGGTCAGCTTAAACGTCATGTTTGCAGCACCATTGCTCATAACCTTGACACTTGTTATGGGAAAGGCAGTCCCAGTTCAGTCCATTATGTACATGTCTCCCACACCAGCAGTGTCACCTATGGCAGGAAGAGTGCCGCCCATGACCTTGTTGCTATGCGTCTCAGGCTGGGTTACAGGTACTATTGGGAGGTCAGTGGGGCTGCTGCTGTGCCCTGTAAGCTGTGTCACAGTCCTGCAGGGCACACACTTGCCCACTATGTCATGGAGTGTCCCTTGCTGGTGCATTTCCGCCCACAGGGGAACTGGGACCTGCCACCAATGATAAGCTGGTTCTTCAACAATGACATCATCCCTGCCATCCTCAAGGATTTCCCACTTTTTGCTCCACCTTTGTAAATAATGTAAATATACTTAAGGTTATTTATTTTTGTACTGCAATACATTAGTTTTCTATGAACATTTGTTTGGGGATGGGTGGCAGGCTCCTCCCATCTCCTTTGTTGTACTTTTTTTCAACAATAAACTTATCAAATCAAATCAAATACTCCATCTTGTATAGAAGGGGGGAAGTGGAGGTGTTTCATGGAAAACTTTTGCATCTACCTGGGGCTTAACACTACTGAAACACAGAATGTATTTACTGTTTTGCATTTTCATCACTCAGGCTTATACCAAATATGAGCTTTCCCGATAGAGCAATCACGCTGTCCTGATAAGCAATGAGTGGTCGCTTGGAGCTCCTATTCACATAGCGGAGACTTTGTGCCGCTCGAACGCGCGACAGCAAGGAAAAAGAAGAGAAGAGGAGATTTAAAAGTGGAAGGAGAGAGTGGTGTACTATCAGACTATAAAAAAAAGAGACATGGAACAAAATAAGAAAGGATCGCACTATATAGCGAGTCGCGCGACCGCCATCCTTGCGGAGAATTGGGAGGAAAAGGTAAGTCTCTTTGGTAAGCTCACCACGTGGTATCTCACTTCCTGAGGCTGGAACATTGAAGGAGATAAGAATAACACGAGGAAAGAGAAGGCAAGAAGGTGTGAATTGTTTTATTTGGTTGCCTTCCTTTAAAGACGTTTTCAGTAGTGTCACCAACAAGCCAAACTCTTTAAGTTGGTCATATGGAAACATTTACTACATGGCAATAAGTTATTCCAAGAGGGAAGGCTGATATGCACTGGGTTCATCATTTTGTAGCACGAGTTCATGGCGAAGAAAAATATCCCTGTGTGGTCAGCAAGATGATAAGACGCGCGATACAATATAATTTTAAGTTATATTTGGTGTGTGATAAATATTAGATAGACAGACATAGTGATGCAGGGCAGCACAGATCACGTACCGCGGCATATCTTCTTGGCGGGGATGCCGAGATACGTGATCATGCAAGAAAATTGAGTTGATTCCTTAATTGGTAGAGCGTGTGAATTAAGATGCCTATGAACAGAAGTGTAGGTATATGTCATCCTCTCCGGAATCACTGTCAATCATCTGTAATGCACTGTATGAATCGGAATAAAGATGGTTGGATGAATGTGAAAAAAATATATAAATGAAAATTAATTGATAGGCAGGGTGCTTCTTTTCTTAAGAGATGCAACTCTCTCTCTCTCTCTCTCTCTCTCTCTCTCTCTCTCTCTCTCTCTCTCTCTCTCTCTCTCTCCCGAGATAGAAAAAAAAAAAAAGGGAGGAAAGCAGTTGAGTAAAGGATTGTTATATCGTCACGCTTGATGATTTCAAGGATAGTCATGAAGCGGCATGAGGACGCACACGTACCAGCTTGACGTGCTATAATGATGTGCTGCTGCTCTGGGTACATGCATGAGTGAGTGGTGCCACATGCAAGTATCTGTGAAATATTTTCATTCCTCAATAGTTGTCTTCACTTTGAATGTTAAATCAATATTTCAAGTAGCTAGATTTGATTGATAAAGCACACAAGTCTCAGTTTGAGAGTACGTTAATAAGAATATAGATATCCTTCATAAATATTGTGTTTGCCTTATGCCATATTCAGTACTCTGCCTTTGTAAAGCCAACCCACACGCGTCAATCCCTCAAATAGGCTAATCCCTCGCCTCTCTCTCTCTCTCTCTCTCTCTCTCTCTCTCTCTCTCTTTCAAGAAAAGACACCACCATAATACTACATATTATGTACTACATATGTACTATACATATGTGAGCATTTTCAGATTTGCATTTCATGGTGCGTGATGTCTCGCCGGGCGTTTTACATAAGCACACAAACTATGCAGCTCGCCACTCTTCGCTCGGCGCTCATTGCTTGTGGAGTTGTGGTGCATTACGCAATCCTTGGCAAGTGTGGATTGCAAACTCAGCCAACCAGCCGATTGAGGTTACATTCTTCCGTAAATATTCGCATCATTCATTTATCTTTTTTCATGTCAGTGAAATCTTATTTGTTCAGTGTTTGACTAGATTCTCTTGAACAATGTCATGTGTACGTGACAACACACACGACCTGTCAAAACACGAATTTAGACTTATGTAAATGCTCGCAGTTTCCACACACTATCTAACTTTCAACTCTTATGAAATGTTAAAAAAAACACATAAGACATTTTTAAATTGTATTTCAGAATAGCTCAGACACCGTGACAGGAAGATAGATGAAGTGAAGGCCGAGATGGGAGACAGTGAGGAGCCGAAACCGAAAAATTGTTGACGTGAAGGACGAATCGTGATGTATCTGTTATTGTAAAGTATTCTTAATTGACCAGATTATTCCTAACACATGGACACAACGAAATTTTCAATTGGGAACATCAGACTTTCTCCCTCATGATGGACGGAAGGGTAATGTGGTGAGTAACTTGTGGTGAGTGGTATGTGGTGGTTATTGGTGACAGTGAGGTGAGATGATGTGCCCGTGTGAAGGACGCTGCCTCTCCAAGATGTGTCATTCTCTTGCGAGGTCCCTAGTATTAGTTTCATGTATTGACAGCTCTTTCCCTATAAGAGTAGTGTGTGTTTTGAATTCCTGTCTTGTGTGTGATACACGCATATGCGCTCACCTCACCAATTGGTAAAATTCTAGTTTCTGCCCATACTCCCCCTTCCACCCCCCAACAAGCTTGGGGACAGGTGGGAATGCGGGGTTTTGGTTGGGGTACATGAAATGCGTCGGAAATGCGTATTTTTTGCGTAAAATGGAAAAATTCCCATTAAAAGTCTACGAAATTTTCATTACAAATTTCCTAATTTTACTAATTTCGGTAATTCGGTAAATCTATAGAACAGCAACTCCTTACATATTCTTTTCTATTACCCCCCTTACCCCCAACAAGCTTGGGGGCACGTGGGGAGTCGGGGATTTTAGGGGGGGAGCCAAAAGAGGCGAGATATGGCGATCCAAAAAATCTAAGGACAAAAACCTAACCTAACGTAACCTAACCTAACCGACCCCCCCTACAACACTAACCTAACCCTAACATAAACCTAACCTAACGTAACCTAACCGAGCCCCCCTACAACACTAACCTAACCCTAACATAAACCTAACCTAACGTAACCTAACCTAGCCAGGGGGCTGCACCCTCCCGGACCCCCCCCTGCAACACTAACCTAACCCTAACATAAACGTAACCAAACCTAGCCAGGGGGGCTGCACCCCCCCCGGATCACCCCCCAACACTAACCTAACCCTAACATAAACTTAACCTACTGTATCCTTGCTTTGGGGCAGCTTCCCTCCCCTCACAACGGTTCTCTTATAGCTTCACACAATATGCCCTACCTCTACCAATACCCCTCCTCACAATACCTTAACGAAAGGATGAAGGTCCTGGCTGGTCCTCTTCTCGATTGTACACTGACTTGCATCGCAGGAGCGATGATTTCCCAGTAATCAAATTCGCAACCTTTACAACTAATGTCACTGGTGGCCATAGCTCAACTGCGCACACAGATCTCTGTGCACCTGTCTGCCCAGCTGTGCCCCGCCTTCGAATACATATAGCAAATTCCCATTGGCGCAGCTTGTGGCGTTAAGAGGTGGTGGCACGTCATTGGACAAAAGAACACAAAAAATACGCATTTCCGACGCATTTCATGTACCCCACACAAAACCCCGCATTCCCACCTGTCCCCAAGCTTGTTGGGGGCTGGAGGGGGGAGTTTGGGCAGAAACTAGAATTATACCCACCAATTATTCAGACTTACACACACACACACACACACACACACACACACACACACACACACACACACACACACACACACACACACACACACACACACACACACACACAGTTAGAGCGCTGGCTTCACAAGCCAGAGGACCAGGGTTCGATTCCCCGGCCGGGTGGAGATATTTGGGTGTGTCTCCTTTCATGTGTAGCCCCTGTTCACCTAGCAGTGAGTAGGTACGGGATGTAATTCGAGGTGTTGTGACCTTGTTGTCCCGGTGTGTTGTGTGTGCCTGGTCTCAGGCCTATCCGAAGATCGGAAATAATGAGCTCTGAGCTCGTTCCGTAGGGTAACGTCCGGCTGTCTCGTCAGAGACTGCAGCAGATCAAACAGTGAAACACACACACACACACACACACACACACACACACACACACACACACACACACACACACACACACACCTATTCGGAATGAGCAACAGATGGTAAAAGTAGGAGAGTAAATGATATGGTGAAAACATTTAACTGAGGCAAATGAGTGGTGATGGGAGCCCACTAACACATTAATGGTATCTTTGGATACAGAACATTTTTCATTTGATGCCAAAGTTATTTTGTTAATTCAATTATTTGAAAAAGAAATAAATTCCCACATTTCAAAGTCACTTTTGCTATTGCCTTAGATATATGAAAAGCTTTTATAAAGTCTGGTACGAAGCTTCCAAACTGTCCTCCTAGGCCTTCTATCCATCTCTTTGCAGCTTTGTCTCAAGTTTCCTTTCTGATTGTTCTATTGTTTCTGTGGTAGATGGCCACTGTTCTTCTCCTAAATCTATTAACAGTGGTGTTCCTCATGGTTTTGTCTTGTCACCCACTTTCTTCTTATTTTCATTAATGATCTTCTAATCCAAACTTCATAACCTATCCACTCCTGTGCTAATGATACCACCCTACACCTTTCCATGTCTTTTCAGAGATGACCAATCCTTCAGGAAGTTAATATATCCCACAAGGATGCCACAGAATGCATGATTTCTGATCTCTTTAAAGTTTCTGATTGGGGCAGAGTAAAGTTTTTTTTATTCAATGCCTCAAAAACTCAATTCTTCCATCTGTCAACTTGACACAACCTTCTGGACAACTATCTCCTCTTCATTGTCATTCAATTGTTCCCCCTATTTTACACTGAATATCCTCAGTCTGTCCTTTACTTATAATCTAAATTGGAAACTTCACATTTTAGCTCTTGCTAGAAATTTTTATGAAGTTAGGTATTCTGAGTTGTCTCTATCAGTTCTTCTCATCCTCCTCCAACTGCTAATTCTATACATACTCCATGAATGGAGTATGTTTCTCATGTATAGGGGTTTTGTTCTTGCTGTCTTTTTAGACCAGATGGAATCAAAAGTTTTTCATCTTATTAACTCTCCTCAGACTGACTGTCTTTAACCTCATTTTCTCACTGCCAGAATGTTGTATCTCTTTCTGTCTTCTGTTATCATTTTCATACCAACTGCTCTGATCTTGCTAACAGCATACCTTCCCTCCTCTTGTGGCCTTGTTGCACAAGACTTTCTTCCTCTCACCCTATTCTGTCCACCTCTCTAATGCATGAATTAACTGGTACTCTCAATTATTCATACCTTCTTCAGGCAGACTAAAATTCTCTGCCAGCTACCATGTTTCTGCCTTCCTATGACCTGAACTCATTTAAGAGGGAGATTTTAAGACATTTATGCCATACATTTGGCTAACTCTTTTAGTCCTGTTTGGGAAGCAACATCTCAGTAGGGTTTTTTTTTTAATCGTAGTTTTTGTTGCTCTTGGCCTGTTTTCAATTTGTATTAACTCATTTAGTTTGATTGGCTTTGCACTAACAAAGTTTGTAGAATATTTTAGCTTCATAGATGTCATAACACAGTACATGCTTGCTCTCATTTTCCCTGTGTAAATTCTAGTCAACATTTGCTTTCTTTCTTCCTCCACAGTAACCAGCACTTCATCCCCAGTCCTCTCAAGATTGTCCGTGCCCAGAAACAGTACATGACAGACAACATGGGGGTGCAGTACCTGGATTGTGTCTCTAATGTGGTGCATGGTAAGTGTTTGTGTCTGTGGTGTGCAGTTGAAGGGGTGCAGCAGTATAGCAAGTGGTCATCATCATCAGTACTGTATGACAAAAGCTTGCCCAGACTTTGTCCACTTACTGTGTATCAGCCGTGTGAATATTTCAGAACAATGTAGTAAAACTGTTTCATTGTTATTTTTCTTTACTGATTTTAAGGTTTTGTCTGCCATTTAACTATCCTCAGATTGCCATTTTGCTACTCTTCTAAGTGTCCATTTGTTATTTGTTGGGCACATGACATGTCTTGCTCACATAATGTGACAATATATGGTACAGTACTTTTCCTTGATCTGTAGTTAGTTGTCCTTTATTTGTAGAGTTATCAGCAATTCAATCAACAAATACCTATGCACTTTGGGAGCATCATTGTAATGCAACAGATGGTTCATCAGCTGTTTCATTGTCTTTCACTTCAGTATTGCTGCATTTTATCAACATGTGTATGTAGTGATTGAATACTAAAACTTGGTAATATAGGATCAAATTCATATTTGGATAAGTTTTTTCTGCTACACCTCAGAGTTGATAATAGTGACTGTAATCGCCACTGGGCGAATGTAGTATTCAGGATGACAAAACGACCCAGTCGTTTACTCGCTTTAATGCGGTTAACCTGCATGACAATCAAATTGACACCAGTATGAGGAATATTGAAATGTAAACAAAAACATGCAAAGTAAGACATATACCCATCATAATAATAATTGATTATTTAATACAACATACAGGCAACGTAAGGATAACCGATATAAACATTATAATGTACCAGATAATTCTTAATGCCCTATTTATACATAATCATTGACACAGTGATAAGTAACATGAATCATGAACAAATCAGTATCATGAACAATGACACGATGGCAATAATATGTGTATTGTAACTCAAAGTGTAATAGCAATTAACTTAACAATAATTCTCAGCTGAGTAGCAAATAGCAAATGAACTACAACATAACACTTACGACAATGAGGGTTGGCGTTGGACAGAATAAGATGTATGGAGAAATCAGAGGGTGGAGTGCAACACCTCTCTCACTGACGACCAGACAGAATCTGCCTCCTTCAGAGGCAGCTGGGGCACACCACATGCGACCTATTTCTTCATCCCCTGCAGAATCAGCAGCGATCCTCTGTGTCCTTATCTATCCTATGCACAGCGTCATCAGTCTTTGCACATAAACAACCCTCTCACTACCTTTCTGCATCTAAGTTAACCTCCGTACATCTTCACTACTGTTACTTACTGTTATATTTACTAATGTTCATATGTCCGTAATACTACAAGTTATGATAATTAACTATTCTCTTATTACTTAGCATCCTCTATCGCCAGCAGCCTCACATCACAGTGTGAGGCACCACGACTGGCGACTACAGTGACAATGCAGTACTTAGTTCATGTGATGGATATACAGTACATTGTTTCCCATGTATATGGTTTGCAGTACATATGAATACACTGATGGCCAAATATGATAGTCTGAATGGTGATGTTATGGTTGCAGTTTAAGTGATTGGCTCAGTCAGTACACCTTACTAATCACCATTCATGTAAGTTTGTATTGAAATATAGGATAACTACATATTTTGTTCTTAATTTTGTTCAATATAAGCTCCAGCCAGCTGGTGGAAATAATATTTTGGCAGCTTCAGTAAGGTGTTTGACTCCTTGGTTAAATAGGTCTGGCTTCTCTGTTCTTCATGCTCAGTACACCATCTGGCCTGGAGCTTCACTTCATGCTAATGGTTTTGTACGGAATGTGATTGATATGGTATGATTTATCCTTGTTTGTCATAATTCCCATTTACATAGGATCTCATAGAATTTTTTTGTGTAATCCTCATGCTTTTAACTTACACTGTTTTTCATCTCTCCACAGTGGGCCATTGTCATCCGCAGGTGGTGGCAGCAGGCAAGAACCAGATGGCGACTCTGGTGACAGCACAAGGTTTCATCAACGACTCACTCTCTAAGTATGTTAAGGAACTAACCAGCCACCTCCCAGACACCCTCAATGTCGTGTATCTTGTCAACTCTGGGTAAGTGCGTAGAGGAGGAGTTTGTTATGTTGTGGTGGTGGGACACAGACACCACTTACTCTAGTTTGCATTGTACATATGATGAATGATAACATACTGTGATCAGACCATTGTCATCTCAACAAGCTTCTACTATACTTGTCCTTAGAAGCAATATAGTATTTGTTTTTAATTACGCGATGTACACCTCTTTCTTCCATTATGCATACTTTTAACCATCTGATGGAGTGTAGTTGTTATAAAAAGTTATGTCACTTCTGTAAATTCAGCTCCATACTTTTGCTGTGGTGCAAGAGCAGCAAGGGAGACAGTTGTAGGTCAGTTTGTTTGGGTGATGAAGTTGACTGTTTTACCTTTGATGCGCAGGTCAGAAGCCAATGACCTGGCCCTCAGACTAGCCCGCTCCCACACCGGCCACAAGGATGTCGTCGTGTTTGATGAGTAAGTGCCTCCTTGGATTACAGTAAAGTTCAAGTCATCAAAGTGATTTGTAATTATTATGCTTTTATTTCTTTTCTCCACTTATAGAACACATTGTTGCTCATTGCTTTGGATTTCCCTCTGTTGTTATTTTTTTGTGGCAGTATAAGTAAGGTTTCCACTTATTATGCTTTAATTATTCTTTATTAAAGTATGCATGTTCTGATTTTATCATGTATTCCCTCACTTACAGAAAATGAAATTGATGTTGCTTTGATTTCCCTCAGTTGTTAGTTTACAGAACAACATATGTGAGCTATCTTATTTCTCAACCTTATGCTGACCTTTTATTTTTTAAAGCATGACTGTTCTGGTAACTCATTTCTTGTGTTCATGCTTTAGTCTTGCATAACTCATTCCTTGTGTTCATGCCTTAGACTTGCATAAAATGCTTTTTGTAACTATGTTTAACTTATTTATTGCAGATCTAGACAGATATTATAATTTTTTTTTCTTTATGTTTTTAAATTACTTTTGAAATCATCTGCATATGTTTCTTTTTCATTTGTCACACTCTGATCTAATGCATGACCAGGATGCAGTGTGAGAGATTAATGATTTGAGATGCAACTTTGTTACAGGGCATACCATGGAAACTTGGGCAACCTCATAGATATAAGTCCCAAAATGTTCAAGAGAATGCCACAGGGGAAGAAGGATTTTGTTCATGTGATACCTTACCCGGACACCTACAGGGGACCACACCGCAATGACTCCTCAGGGTCAGGTGTGTGTGTATTTACCTAGTTGTATTGTACAGGGTTCGAGCAGGGCTCATAGTGTCCTGTCTCCATATCTCCATTTATCAAATTTTTCTTTAAAGTTATGCACACTATGTGCTGCAACAATTCCATTATCCAATGCATTCCATTTTTCCACCGTTCTGTGTGGAAAACTGTATTTTTCAACATCCTTCACACACTGCCTCATCCTGATCTTTTCATGTCCTCTTGTCCTTCCATCATCTTCTGCCAATATCACCAGGTCTTCTTTGTCTATCTTTTCAATATAATTTACTATCTTATACATTGTTATTAGGTCCCCGTGTTCTCTTCTATCTTGTAAAGTTGGCAGTCCCATTTCCTTCAGTCGTTCTTCGTATGTGAGGTCCTTTAATTCTGGCACCATCTTTGTAGCAATCTTCTGTATCCTTTCCAGTTTTCTTATATTTTTTCAGAACTCGGAAACCATACCACTGCTACATATTCCAGCCTTGGGCGTATCATGCTTGTGATGATTTTTTTCATCATATCCATGTAATGAAATGCCACTCTTATATTAGTCAACATCCTATATTATAGTCCAAATATCTTGTTTATGTGTTTATCAGGGCTCAGATTTTTTTGTATGATCACTCCAAGATCTTTTTCCTCTTTAGTCTTCGTTATTTGCTCCTCTCCCATCTGATAGTTCCATACTGGTCTTCTCTTACTCTTTCCTAGTTCCATTTTGTGACATTTCTTGGCATTAAACTCCAATTTCCACTTCTTGCTCCATTCATAGATCTTGTTTAAATCTTCCTGTAGCAGTAGACAGTCCTCTCTGGTTTTGATAACTTTTAGCAACTTTGCATCATCAGCGAATAAATTCATATAGCTGTTCACCCCAATGTGAATGTCGTTTACATAAACTTGAAACATAATGGGAGCTAACACTGACCCTTGTGGCACCCCACTAGTTACTTTACTCCAAGTTGAGTATGTATCTCTGATCATAGTTCTCATTTTTCTATCTTTCAAATAATCTCTTGTCCATTCGAGCAAGGTTCCATGCATTCCTCCTATGTTTTCTAGTTTCCAAAGAAATCTTCTGTGAGGGACTTTATCAAATGCCTTTTTAATGTCCAGGTATACTGTGTCCACCCATCCATCTCTGTTTTCAAGCCCTGCAATAACCCTGGAGGAGAAGCTTTAAAAGTTTGATACACCTGACCGTCCTGTCCTGAACCCAAATTGTCTGTTCGATATGACTTGCTCCTCTTCTAGAAATTTAACCCATTTTTCTTTGATAATTATTTCACATAACTTCCCTGTGTGTGTGTGTGTGTGTGTGTGTGTGTGTGTGTGTGTGTGTGTGTGTGTGTGTGTGTGTGGGGGTAGTTACCTAGTTGTATTTACCTAGTTGTAGTTTTACAAGGCCTGGGCTTTATGCTCGTGTGGCCCTGTCTCCATATCTACACTTATCCAATTTTTTTTTCAAACTGTGTGTGTGTGTGTGTGTGTGTGTGTGTGTGTGTGTGTGTGTGTGTGTGTGTTGTGTTGTGTTGTGTTGTGAATTGAGAGCAGCTTGTGATGCCTTTGATGGTCCGTTGTGTACATGATGTGTGTTCCTTCTATGGCTACTGTTTGGTAATGTTTTAGTTTAGTGTTGAAGTGTAGTGTTGAAAGTCGTGTGTAGACTTTATCCACACAAAAACTGCATTGCTAAGAACAAGCTCCTCAAGTTAATAACTGAGGCTTAGAGGCCATGTTTGTGTATGTCCTTGTTCTCTTATGTGATTTAAAAAAAATTTTTTATTAATGAATTATTTTTTTTATTGAGGTCATTGCATAAGTTGTTTGCTAGTGTTACAATGTACTTTTTAAATGTTTTATTTTTTTTATATATTGGTATCCTGCTTCTTCTTTTGCAATTTTGTCATCCTTTCTTCTGTTGTGCCAAGACGTTTGATAGATATTTTGGTACTGTTATTGCTTCTTGTGATGATTGTTTATGTAGTATTAAATTCACATCTGTTCACTATTTCTTGTTTTTTGTTTATTTATTTAATATTATTTTTTGCTTTGATTTTTACAGAAGGAATTAGCAAATGTGACTCTTGAAAGTGACTCCATGTTAGTGACTCCATGTTATTCACTGTTAGATGTACAGTCTTCATCTGTTGCCTTTGTTTTCATTTACTTAATCTTGTTTATCACCAAAAGCCTTAATGACTCTTGGAAGCCATTATGCTTACTAAAAAGAAAATTACTTGTTTGTGCAACATGAGTTTGTCTATATGTGAAAGTAGATTTTAGAGTACTTTACTTCCCCTTTCACTTTCCTAGGAGCACTTCACTCTGATATGGCTTTCCTTAGGCATCACGTTAATGTCCCTTGTACCATGTTTGCAGCAGCAGCGGAGAAGTATGTTATGGATGCGGAGCGTGTGGTGATGCAGGCCATACAGAACAACCGCAAGATCAGCTGCCTCTTCACTGAGTGTGTGGTTGTCAACTGTGGTGTCATTGTGCCCCCAAGAAACTACTTCTCCCTCTTGTACAAGTGAGTGAGTGAGATGTTTTAAG
This sequence comes from Portunus trituberculatus, assembly GCF_017591435.1. Taxonomy (NCBI): domain Eukaryota; kingdom Metazoa; phylum Arthropoda; class Malacostraca; order Decapoda; family Portunidae; genus Portunus; species Portunus trituberculatus. Next base: position 8,032,819 of record NC_059271.1, on the reverse strand, counting down.
ACTGAGGCTGTGCTTTGCTGGACTTCTTGGGTGCTGGTGCAGTGTTAGTCTTATTAAGAAAGTAACAATTCATTGGATATAAATTGAATATTAGGAAGTTTTAGTTTTGTTATATGATGATGATGATAGTTGTATTAAGAGTTATTCTCCTACTTTGGATAGTCCCTTTGCCATTTTCTGGAGAGAATGCACTTCAGGTGGCTTTTTTCTCTTTATTTTTCATTGGCATAGGACAATGACACTCTTACATAGAATAAATAAGTGGTGGTGTTAAGAAGTAATCTATAGACAGTATCTACAGCACTGACTATTTTTTGTACCCAGTATATACAGTACTGACTATTTTTTCATCCACTGCCCTGACAGCCTGATTCGGGAGGTGGGAGGTGTGTGTGTTGCAGACGAGGTGCAGACTGCTCTTGGGAGGACAGGCGAGTGTTTCTGGGCCTTTGAGGTGAGCTGAGATGCTTGCTTCTTTACACTTGGATTTCACTTATGATTGTAGTTTTCTCTATTTTCTGTTAATTTATTATTTATATTACTTTTGCTTTCTTTGAGTTGATTTGGGCTGTACAGTGGAGACTCGATACTCAAATGTCTAAATAGTCAAACTTTTCAACAGTTGAATGCAAATGTTTGACTAAATCCTAAAAAAAATACCTATTAGTTGAACATCCATCCACGTGGCTGTAAACATAGGGTCTGTCCCTTCCTGTCGCCCCACATGCCCCACTGGGTCACCACAGCCAATTGATCCTCTGCTGTTGTAAGAATAATATTGTCTTGCGCTTTCTCTCAGGAGTTTTTTGCATTTAGAAGCTTACAATGGCACCAAAGAGGCTTGTTAGTGGTGAGAATAAGTCTAAAAGAAAGAATGTAGTGACAACCATTGAAAGAAAAAGAGGAGATAATTGATAAATATGAGAAAGGAAGAAGATAACCGATCTTGGAGCCGAGTATTGTATGGCTAAATCTACAGTAGCCACAATACTGAAGAAGAAAGACCTCATTAAAAAAGCTGATGTGGCGATTGATGTGAAAAGGCAATTTAAGTGACCTGCTGCAGTGGAAGAAATGGATAAATTGTTGATTGTGTGGATAAACCAAAGGCAGATGGCTGGTGTTTCTGTCAGAGGGCATAATTTGGGTGAAGGCAAAGCTGCTGCATCGTGATCTTATTTCGGATACTACATCTGACTCCAATGATGATTTTAAAGCAAGTAAGGGGTGGTTTGGGAATTTCAAGAAAAGAACTGGAATGAATTCTGTTGTGAGGCACGGCAAGGCCGCAAGTGTGACAGAATTGCCGCTGAAAAATTTGTGCCTGAATTTGAGAAATTTGTGGATAAGGAGTGCTTAAGTCCACAACAGATCCTTAATTGTGATGAAACTGTCCTGTTTAAAAAAAAAAAAAAACTACCAAACAAGACCTATATAACAAAGGAAGAGGAGTGTTTGTAAGGACACAAGCCCATGAAAGACAGGCTAACCCTGCTTTTGTGCACCAATGCTAGCGGCGACTGCAAAATTAAACCGCTGCTTTTTTCTAAACTTGAGTTTGGCAATGGTTGGAACGAATTATCTGATGTATAGGTATCAATGGTCAAATTTTTAATACTCGAACAGCCATTTGGAACAAATTAAGTTCAAGTATTGAGTATCCACTGTACTTCTGTCCTAGTATTTCTTACTGTTTTTTTAAAGTTTGCATGTATTTTTGTCACTACATTTTCATACATTTAATTTTGTCTGAAGAATGCACTTTTATGAATTTACTTATTGCCTAGGTAAATATATGTCTTATTTAGTTTAGCTTCCTTGATTAGTTTTTCCTCTAGTTTTATATCACTATATGTAGTATGTTGTTATCTCCTCTGCGTTTATATCGTTATACAGGCAACCCCCGATTAGCGAATGTTCACACAACAAATTTCGCTACAATGAACGTTTCCTTTTACTTCCATCTGCTCATATAACGAACATCAAACTCACTTTAACAAAATTTTATCCAGGTAGTTTTTTCCTAAGTTTGAAAATCCCGCCGTATTACGCAAGCCAACAGGCTTTTGAATACAGTCAACCCTCAGCTATCGCAACTTCAGCTATCGTGTTTTATTGCTATCGCGCACCCATGAAAAGCTGCTAAAATTTAATTATCACGACCTCAGATGCCTGCTATCGCGTGCCCCGCCATGACGTCATGGAATATCTGAGCGCTCATTGGCCAAAATCGCCTTCCCGCCAAGATCAATTCGGCTATCGTGTTTTTGGCTATGGCACGGCTATTTCAGCCCCAATTGGGCGCGATAGCCGAGGGTTAAGTGTACACCAGCGCCTCGTGGACAAAACACACGCCACTCACTCCCCTACCCTTCCTGGCTCTAGTAGTTCAAAACAATATCAGCATCCAGCAGCAGCTCATCTTCCTTCGCTCAACATGCCACCAAAACACCCTGCAACCAGTATGGCCAGAATGCACGCATGACTTCCCATGGTTCGCTGAAGACGACATCAGTGCGATCAGAAATGACATAATAAATCTGTGCCATAGGGCTGGCTTCGATGAAATTGATGATGATGATGTTCAAGATCTTTTGGAAAGCCTTGCTGAAGCTCTCTCAAATGACAAGGCATCACAGGATGCAGAAAAAGAGAGAGACGAGGAAAAGAACCTGTGCGTGGCCTGGACATCAAAACTCTTAGAGAATGTCTCGGTGGTATTGAAAAAGCTCTGGAAACCCTGAAGGAACGTGACCCAAATCCTGCCAGGAGTAGCAAAGTGGCTCATGACGTAGAGAAAAGTGTCAAGATTTATCAAGAAATCTATGACGAAAAAACAAGAAAAACCAAACAGTTCTCCATCTATTCATTCTTCAAGCCAGTCAGAAATGCCGTCCCTGTCACACCTGCCAACAGTTCTACAGCTGGCCCTTCCTCCATATCCTCTTTCTTCAAACCAGTGAAATGTGCTGACCCTGCTACAGCTGGTCCTTCCACATCTGCTTCCGACAGTGCAGATGATGACATCTTATCCTCGTCTGCCCACTCAGCGGAAGATGAGTAAGGGCTGAAATCTATTGTCCCTTAGCCTCGGGAAGGACATTATCCGATAGAATACATGGCGAATGAAAGGTAAATAAAAACATTTTCTGTTTATTTCTTTTGTGCAGTACTTTACTTTTTTTATATATATATATATATATATATATATATATATATATATATATATATATATATATATATATATATATATGAGTATTTTCATGTATTTTAATTTCTGTAGGGGTGAGTTTTGACATGCTGGAACGCATTCCCTATTATTACATGTTATAATGGGTTCGGTATATTTGTAATTTCAATTTGCAGTAAGGTTTCCAGGAACGCATATGTACTGTATAATGTGGACTTACTATACTTACATACATTAGTGTACATTATAATGACTTAGTCTTAAATTAAACTGCTTAAATGTTTGACTTCATTATTTTTACTTTCATTAAACCCTTTACTGTTCTATGATACACTCTTGCTTTGTTTACTTTCAATGAAAGTTCAAGTCAGGGGTCAAACTTGCTATAATTGGTTCGCAAAACGAAAATTCACGCAATGAAATTTTTTTTAGGAACGTAACCCATTCGTTAAGTGGGGGTTGCCTGTATATTATTTATCATGTACAATATCTCCTTCCACTGATCCCCTCCTAATCTTCATCATCTTATACTCACTAGTTATCTTTCTTTCTCCCCTTCCTCTCTATTTCTCTGACATTCACCTCTCTTCTTGGCCTTGCAGCACTATGGTGTCGTGCCGGACATTGTGACCACAGGCAAGCCCCTCGGTAATGGCTACCCCATGGCAGCTGTCATCACTACTAGGGAAATTTCAGAGTCCTTAGGGGAATATTACTCCACTGTGAGTCTTGGTCTAGATTTTGATGAATTAGTGTTTATTTTGTGTGTATCCCTTATTTGTATAGAGAGTTCAGTGTTATGCATTCTCTTCTTGGGTTTTTGTTAATGTCTTTGAATGAAATAGGGAACATTTTGCTCACTCATTGCTCCATTTTGTTCATAATGGTGTGTGCTTATGTTGACCTTGATTGATCGTGTTACAGAGTTGAATCTTATTTTCTTGAACTCTTCTCTTGGAATATTGAATTTTAGTGTAGCCTTTTCATATTCATTTTTGTGTGTGTTTGGGGAGGTAAGGTGACAATTACTACAGTCATTTCCACCAACATTCCTTTGTTTCCCCAACCACATACACACACAGTTTGGCGGCAACCCTGTGGCATGTGCGGTGGGCATGGCTGTGCTGGATGTGATAGAAAATGAGAAGCTAGTACAGAGTGCCAAGGCAGTAGGAAAGACACTCCTGGAGAATTTGCAGTTACTCAAGGCAAAACATGAGTGTGTTGGGGATGTGAGGGGCATGGGACTCTGCCTTGCTCTTGACATTGTGCAGGACAAGGCCTCTCGCAAGCCGGCCAGGGAACTTGCACAGACCATTGTTCATAGGTGAGTGTTGTGTGACGTAAGCACTTTGTTCATTTACCTGAGTGTGTGTGTATCTACCTATTTGTATTTACCTATTTGTGTATTACAGGGCCCGAACAAAGCTCTCTGTGTCCTGTCTCCTTGTCCACTCCTGTCATATCTCTCTTTCATCTGATTGACACACACTGCGTCAATGACATCACTGCTCAGTTTATTCCACTTATCAATATTACGATGTGGGAAACTGTACTTTCTCACGTCATTTAGACAGATGTCTTTTATTAGTTTTTTTCCATGTCCTCGGAGATGATTACTTGTGGTCACCTTTATCAATTCTCTGTCCAATATGTCAATCTTGTTCACCAATTTATACATAGTTATCATGTCTCCCCTTGTTCTTCTCTCTTCTAATGTGGTCAGCCCCATTTCCTCAGTCTTTCCTCATAGTCTAACTCCTGAGTCCTGGTACCATCCTTGTTGCCAGCCTCTGTACCCTTTCCACCTTCTTCACATTTTTCTTCATGTGCGATGACCAGACGCAAGCTGCATATTCTAACTGGGGTCTTATTAAGGTGCATAATATCTTCTTCATCATTCCTTCATCTAGGTAGTGGAATGCAAGACCAATATTTTGAAGCATGTTATATTTTTTCCAAAATATCTTGTTAATGTGTTTCTCCGGTGACAAAGTGTTTTGCACAGTTACTCCTAAGTCTTTCTCCTCATTGGTCTCTTCACTTTTCTCAACACCCAGCCTGTAATCCCTGTTTGGTCTGTATCTACTTCCCATTTTCGTAACATGGCTCTTGTTTATATTAAATTCCATCTGCCACTCTTTACTCCACTCATATATTTTATCAAGATCTTCCTGTAACTTGTTACAATCTTCCACATTCTTTACTCTCCTCATAATTTTAGTATTGTCCATGAACATATTCATGTAACTGTCAATTCCTACTGGCATATCATTAACATAAATCAAAAACATGATGGGACCAAGCACTGACCCTTGTGGAACTCCACTGGTTACCTTCTTCCACTCGGACTTCTTTCCTTTCACCACTGTTCGCATTTCTCTTCCCACTAAGTAATTTTCCATCCATTTTGCTAGTTTATCATTTACTCCTCCAATCTTCTTTAGTTTCCACATCAGTCTATTGTGTGGCACTTTATCAAAGGCCTTTCTCAAGTCCAGGTAAATAGCATCCACCCATCCTCCCTATGTTGTAGTATGTCAGTAACTCTTGAATAAAAACATAATAAATTGGATACACGATCTTCCTTTTCTGAAACCAAACTGCCTTTCACTCAGAATGTTTTCACTTTCTAGATACTCACTCCACTTAGCTTTAATTACTTCTTCACATACCTTGCACAATATACTAGTCAACGATACTGGTCTGTAATTTAACGGTTCCATTCTACTACCATTCTTATATATAGGCACAATGTCAGCTCTTTTCCACTCTTTCGGGACTATTCCTGTTCGTATGGAGGTTTCCACAATATCAAATATGGGGTTCAACAATTGATCTTTACATTCTTTCAGCAACCTCCCAGATATGCCATCAGGCCCCATTGATTTATTAATATCCAAATTGCTTATAATTTTCCTTATATCTTCTTTAGTAACCATGATGTCCTGCATTTGCTTTATTTCCGTAGGCCTTTCTCCTGTAAAATGCTCCTCCTTTGTAAACACTTTGCAAAAGTTGTCGTTCAAAATTTCAGCTATATCTCTAGCATCCTTATATACTTCTTCCCCAACTTTTACTTTTTCTATTGCCTCCCTTTTATTTAGTTTTCCATTTATGAATTTGTAAAACATTTTAGGGTCACTATCACAGTTTTCCACCACTCTCTGTTCATATTCCTTTTGTGCTGTTCTCTTTACTTCAACATATCTATTCCTTGCTGTTTTGTATGTCTTCTCTTGATAATCATTCTTTCCACATCAGACTTCTCTTGATTTGTTTTCTTAAGTTTCTTCCATGCCTTTTCTTTGTTCTTTTTTGCTTCTTCACAATTTCTATTAAACCACTGTTTATTATTTAAAGTCCTCTTTCTGTGATATGGCACAAACTTCTTCACAGCAGAGTTATATAAATCCATAAATTTATCATATTTCAATTGCATATCCCCTTCCTGGTATACCACAGACCAGTCAATTTCATTAAAGAACTCTCTTATATGGTTATAATTTGCCCTGACATAATTTGATTTTTTCCTCCCTGTACTCCACACTCTTTTCCATTCTTAATTCCGTATCCAGCTCAAGTCTTAGGACATCATGGTCGCTTTTCCCCAAGGGACATTCATGTTCAATTTCCTCTTTTAGGGAGATGCCCCTGGTAAATACCAAATCCAACCTTGCTGCAACATCTTGTCCCCTGCACCTTGTTGGTGATCTCACCCACTGTGTCATCAAGTTATTTGTTGCTACGTTTAACAATTCCTTTGCCCACTCACAACCATTCACCACTTCGTAGTCTTCCCACACTATTTCCTTACAATTAAAGTCCCTGACTATCATCACTCTATCCTTTCTGGTGAGTTCCTGTTTCATTCTGTTTAGAGTATTTCTCATCACCATTTGATACTGTTCATAATTCCAAGCACTGGTTCTGGGTGGTATGTATACTGTTATAATATTAATGTCCCTCTTACCATTTGTTATAAGCATACTTATCACTTCCTCATTTTCCTTCCTAAAGTTCACCTTCCTCACTATCAGATCTTTCTTAGTAAAAACCATTATACCACCACCTCCTTTATTCTTTCTATCATTTCTCCATACTTTGTAGTGTTTTACATCAAACCAATCTAGCTTTATTTTGGGCCTTAACTTTGTTTCCACCACACATTATGTCCGGTTCACTGTTTTTTAGGTAATCCATACATTCTAGCCTTTTAGACAGAAATCCATCTATATTCGTGTATGTCACTTGAATTCCATTCCTAATCTCTTTCTTCCATGTTTCAGTCAGTGTACTGTCTATTCCGTCTGTTTTATCCACCACTTCTTCAGCCTCCCATTTCTCATCCCCCCAAAAAACTTGGTCCTTTTCTCCTCGGTTCTTTCCTCATTCTTCTCTCTCACTTCAGTTACAAGCTCTTTCATTTTCATTCTTTCCTCCTGTGTCATATTTCTTCTTATGTAAATTGTTTTGGTTTCCTCGTAGTCTTTAAGTTTCCAGGCCCTCCTCAGCAAGGCCTCGGCTGCCACCTGAGACTTTAATTTCAATTTTAATGGTCTACTCTTGCCTTCTTCAAAAGCTCCTAGTCTCACACTTTCCTCTACCTCAGCATATAGGCATTCTTCCTCCTCGGAGATCTTATTCAGTAAAATTTTAATCCTGTCATTTTCCTTATCCCTCCTATCTTGCCAGTTCCTGTTAGTTTCCTCTCTCAAACCTGTTATGATCACGCATTTTTTCTTTTCAGCAATATCTCTCACCACATACTCATTTTCCCTCAAAGTCTTAACCATTTCACTCTCTGTAATCACAGTGTGTGTGTGTGTGTGTATTTACCTATTTGTGTATTACAGGGCCCAAGCTAAGCTCTCTGTGTCCTGTCTCCTTGTCCATTCCTGTCATATCTCTCTTTCATCTGATTGACAAACACTGCGTCAACAACATGACTGCTCAGTTTATTCCACTTATCAATGCTACGATGAGGGAAACTGTATTTTCTCACGTCATTTAGACAGATGTCCTTTATTAGCTTTTTTCCATGTCCTCGGAGATAATTACTTGTGGTCACCTTTATCAACTCTCTATCCAGTATGTCAATCTTGTTCACCAATTTATACATAGTTATCATGTCTCCTCTTGTTCTTCTCTCTTCTAATGTGGTCAGCCCCAGCTTCCTCAGTCTTTCCTCATAGTCTAACTCCCTGAGTCCTGGTACCATCCTTGTTGCCAGCCTTTGTACCCTTTCTACCTTCTTCACATTTTTCTTCATGTGCGGTGACCAGACACATGCTGCATATTCTAGCTGGGGTCTTATTAAGGTACATAATATCGTCTTCATCATTCCTTCATCTAGGTAGTGGAATGCAAGGCCAATATTTTGAAGCATGTTGTATGTTTTCCAAAAAATCTTGTTAATGTGTTTCTCCGGTGACAAAGTGTTTTGCATGGTTACTCCTAAGTCTTTCTCCTCATTGGTCTCTTTAATTTTCTCATCACCCAGTCTGTAATCGCAGTTTGGTCTGTATCTACTTCTTCCCATTTTCATAACATGGGTCTTGTCTATATTAAATTCCATCTGCCACTCTACTCCACTCATATATTTTATCAAGATCTTCCTGTAACTTGTTACAATCTTCCACATTCTTTACTCTCCTCATAATTTTAGTATCGTCCGCAAACATGTTCATATAACTGTCAATTCCTACTGGCATATCATTAACATAAATCAAAAACATGATGAGACCCAGCACTGACCCTTGTGGAACTCCACTGGTTACCTTCTTCCACTCGGACTTTTTTCCTCTCACCACTGTTCTCATTTCTCTTCCCATTAAGTAATTTTCCATCCATTTTGCTAGTTTATCATTTACTCCTCCAGTCATCTTTAGTTTCCACATCAGTCTATTGTGTGGTACTTTATCAAAGGCCTCTCTCAAGTCCAGGTAGATAGCATCCACCCATCCCTCTTTATGTTGCAGTATGTCAATGTGTAATTCACTGTTTGATCTGCTGCAGTCTCTGACGAGACAGCCAGACGTTACCCTATGGAACGAGCTCAGAGCTCATTATTTCCGATCTTGGGATAGGTCTGAGACCAGGCACACGCCACACACCGGGACAACAAGGTCACAACTCCTCGATTTACATCCCGTACCTACTCACTGCTAGGTGAACAGGGCTACGTGAAAGGAGACACACCCAAATATCTCCACCCGGCCGGGGAATCGAACCCCGGTCATCTGGCTTGTGAAGCCAGCGCTCTAACCACTGAGCTACCGGGCCGTGTGTGTGTGTGTGTGTGTGTGGAGAGATGCAGCAAGTCTGTTCCCTGTCTCTGTCTGTTCTCAATATGGTTTTGTCCTGCTGTGATCTTCTTGGTTGTGGTGGTCTTAAGAGCAAGGCCATGGTGAAGCCAGTTGAAGCCAGTCAGAGAGTTCATTGTATATGCACAGATGAATCTTGCTGTACAAAGAATCATATTCTTGTAAGAACTGTTTTAGTTTGTTGGTTTATACATGATAGCCATCAATTGTAGATTTAATATTTTCTATAATAAATATCTCTCAAATTGTTAAGATGACATTTGCATTTTTTGTAGTTAATTTTACATGACAAACAAAAAAAATTCTTGTAATCATAAACTGAATGTATGTTAATGGTGGTTTTACTGTTGTTTACATGTCAGATTTTACTTCCAGCCTATGTATCACACACTCTTGAACTGATATATCTGCATCACTGCCTTTCAATAACATGCCTTTATGTGTCCACAGGGTGAAAGAGGACCACCACACCCTCCTCCAGGTGCAGGGTCCGGGCCACAATGTCATCACCATCACACCGCCCATGTGCTTCACGCAGCTCAATGCGCGCAGCCTCACCACCGCCCTGGATGAGGTCCTCGCCGCATGCTCTCTCAGGAACAGGGAACATCACTCTGACTTGTGAGTATAATGCTTCCCCTCCTTATTGAGACCCTTTGACTTTGATTTATTTGATTATTTACTCATGTATTTTTGTCTGGTTATTTGTTGATGTTATCTATTTTTTCATATTTCTTGTGTTTTTGTATAGATTTTTTTTCATGTGCCTTTATTTCATCAATTATGTCTGTCTTGCCATCTATGTGTTATCTCTCTCTCTCTCTCTCTCTCTCTCTCTCTCTCTCTCTCTCTCTCTCTCTCTCTCTCTCTCTCTCTCTCTCTCTCTCTCTCTCTCTCTCTCTCTCTCTCTCTCTCTCTCTCTCTCTCAAGTGCTGTGATAACACTGGAGACAAAAAAACATTCAGTGTATTATTAGTACTGGCTAAAAGAATATGTCTATGTGGGCTTGAAGGGACAGGACTTGCTTGTGCTTCTGATATTGTAGAGAGTAGGTGGTGAGATGTCTACTTGTAAATACAAAAGACTTGAAATTTTCTGAGGGAAGGAAGGAGTGGAAAACAATTAGGTAGTTATGTGACTTGTATTTCATGTGGCTTCATTTAGCATTTCATTGTTTGTTATCCTTTGCATTGATGTGTTGTATATGAGAATGACATTTTTTTTCCCTTTATTTCTGTACATTGGTTGGGGTGCCTGTGTAGTGGTCAAAGGTTGCAAGGCTTCACCAGCATGTATCTCATTGCCTGAATCTATTACCTGTGTCTTATATGTATATTTTCAAAGTGAACCCAACATGAAGGTCTTACAAACATTTATGCATTTTTACAATTTCATGCTTAGATATAAACAAATCATATAAGAATTTTCTGCTTATTATGATAAGAAGCAGGGCAAGATAGAACCATGTGAAGAATATGTGTTTTTAATCTGTTTGGCTTGGTTGGGGATAGTGTTTGGTGGGCTTTTTATGTGTTTGCTTAGGTTTCATCCCCTTTTGTTGTATGCTTTGATGAAGATTTGATTCCCATAACAAGTGAGGAAGTACATACATAAAGCACCAATTACTTTGTGTAGCTCTGTGAATCTGTTTGCCTTGGTTTCATCCCCTTTTGTTGTATCCTTATGCTTTGATGAAGATTTTATTCCCATAACAAGTGAGAGTGACTACATACATACATACATACATAGAATACCAATTACTGTATGTAGCTTTGTGAATCTATTTGCTTTCATTTCATCCCCCCTTTTGTTGTATGCTCTGATGAAGATTTTATTTCCATAACAAGTGAGGAAGTACATACATAAAACACCAAGTACTATATGTAGCTCTGTGAATCTGTTTGCTTTCGTTTCATTCCCTTTTGTTGTATGCTTTGATGTAGATTTCATTCCCATGACAAGTGAGGAGGTACATACATACAGAAAACACCAAATACTGTATGTAGCTTTGTTGTGTTTTTGCATGAATTGCTTTTGATGGTCTAGAGAAAGAGCTTAGTAGAATGATTGTACATATTGTTATTGTTTTACTTTTGGCATACTTGAGGATGGATTAAAATGTTGAAACCTTGCTCATGCTTTGGTATTTACTACAGTTTTAATTATGCATGATGTGCTGTGTCATGCCCTTGATCATTCGCTGCTGCTGTGGTGGCAGTGGGCGTATCACTTTGTCAGGGAAATGTGACAAGACTAACACTGGGACACAGAGTCTATCACCAGTGATCTCTGTTGCAAATTCCATCAATGAATATATACATCTGATTACATAAGAGGCATAGATGAGTAAGTTTTGCATGCAATTTTTGTGATCTTAATTACAAATTCTCTCTCTCTCTCTCTCTCTCTCTCTCTCTCTCTCTCTCTCTCTCTCTCTCTCTCTCTCTCTCTCTCTCTCTCTCTCTCTCTCTCTCTCTCTCTCTCATTCATAATGCTATACCTCCATCCCATTCCATCTGCTCTGCCTGCCTCCACACCCCCAAGGACGAGTCACCCACTGGGCCTGGATCGGAATCAAGCTGTGCTCTCGTTGGAGGAACTGGAGGAACTGGAGGAAGAAGAGGTGATGGGACCTGAGCCAAAGAGACCTCGCACTAGCTATGATGATTTGGACTGAATGTGTGTGAGTGTGTGTGTGTGTGGTTGGTGTTTTCTGTCAAGTCTCAAATTGACCAGTGTTTCGTTCTAGTTTTCAAGTCATGTTATATTTTTTTCTGAGTTTGTTCATTTGTCATATACTTGGCTTGTCTCCTGATGCTAGTGAGAGTTCAGCCATGGGGATCCCCAGAAAATTTCAAAATCTAGGATCAATAAATGAGATGATGCATCTCTCTCTCTCTCTCTCTCTCTCTCTCTCTCTCTCTCTCTCTCTCTCTCTCTCTCTCTCTCTCTCTCTCTCTCTCTCTCTCTCTCTCTCTCTCTCTCTCTCTCTCTCTCTCTCTCTCTCTCTCTCTCTCTCTCTCTCACACACACACACACACACACACACACACACACACACACACACACACACACACACACACACACACACACACACACACACACACACACACACACACACACACACACACACACACACACACACACACACACACAGAGGTACCTTAAATGGCATGTTCTGTTCCGAATTACAAAAGTATTATAGAATCCACAGATGTCAGGAAAGGGACTTGTATATGAGGCACTAAGAGGCAGAGTGATGTAAGTGACTGTGTGGCTATAGTTACTATTTTTACATATTGCTTTGTCTTCCCACTGTGATGAGAGAGAGCGCAGAAGTCAGAATGGACCCCTCAATAGGATAAAGAACCAATCCGAGTTGAATCCTCTACATAATCTTCATATCGTGCTGGAGTGATAGCTATCCTTCATACCGGTACCTGTATCTTCATAACGTTTATTTGTTCTTTTGTTATAGTTTCTTCTAGTTTGATTTTCTAAGCTTCTATCTTTCTCTTAATTTTTGTTCATCTTAGGAAGTACTCTCTGGTATGTTGTTTAAGTTTTGCATCACAAAGTTGATAAGTTCACCAAAAAATAAGACTTTTTAATGTTTGTGTTAGATACAGTTTTGATGTAGTTGTGATATACTTTACAAAAGTATATCAAAGGGAAAACATGTCACCTCTTTATTGTTAATACTATTGTAATTCAATTGTGATTTCATAATGTAATTATTCAACTAAGTAGTGGTAAAAGCCATAGATTTTTACATATTTTGATAGCAATTATTACTTTCTATTTCAGTTTTTGGCACATATGTCACTCTGGCTCTAGATGCCTCATATAAACTAATAGTTATGTGTTTGAATTATTATAGTCAGAGATTCAGTGTGATGCAATTTTAATGGTTTTTATCTCAGAGGTGAAACTGAACACAGTTACCTTCTTATGGTGAATTGTGCATATAAATATGTATATGTGCATATATGTGCATATAAATGTGTATAATATGTTTTTTTTTTTTTTTTTTTTTCTTCTATTTGTACTTATTAATGTGTGCAATATGTCACAGATAAATCTATAATACACTGAGACTGTAAGACTGCTGATGACGATGAGTGCAAATGGGTAAGTGATGCTGAGCTTTATAGAACTTAGATTTTTAACCTGAACAAATGATGAAAAAGAAATATGTAGATATGTACATAGAAATGACTGGAATGGAATTGAAGCCCAGCCTATACAGGCATGAAAAATCACCGAGCAAGTCATGAGAAGTGAAGAGTGATTGATTGCTTTGGATGGTAGTAGTGTACCAATGTGTTGCCTGGTGTGTCACTACACAGTTGTATTTGCCTTATTGGGCATTTTTATCGCTTGATATGTGGCAGTTTGTATGTAGTAATTGTGCAGGTTCAGGTTTCTCTTGGCTTCACTGATACATTGACTGTGTGGTGCTTGGCTGTGATCTGATAAGTTATGTAATGCACACATCTCATCACTGGTTGCTTTTTCAATGCTTGAGTTGTCTAAAACACCAATCTGTGTAAGGGATAATTCATGCCAAAGCTTCAGACTTTTTACTTGATTTAAGCAATTTAGTTTCATTGATTTAGTTACCAAAAAATATGAGCAATCAATGTTGCTTTATTCATTGCAGAGTTTATTTGAATCATGATTTATTGAACTAAGCTTCGTAAGCAAAAAAAAAAAAAGTGCAGTACAGTTTTATGTTGACAGTAGTTATTATTAACAACAATGAAACAGTACAAAGTATGTATATACAACACAATGCAATACAAAATATGTATATTCAACACAATGCAATTGTATGAAGATTTTATTGCCGATATCAAACATGTTTACATTGTTTTTTTAGAATTTGTTACCAAATCTAGCAAATGTTGGTCTCTTCATCACCTGGGCTTGTGAAAGTTGTGTCATCCTCATCTTTGAAACTGTTGTTGATTGCTAAATTTCATGGTTTGATGTTGGCAGCTACTCAAGATGCAGCTTCAACACATTTACTCCTGTCTGTTAGTCTGTCATTCAGTTTGACATATCATATTTTCTGCTCTTTAGAATCTTGATGCTGTCTTCATTCTGCATTTTTCTCCTGCTTTTAATTGATAATTGTGTCTTGCCACTTTGAACATTTTCATCTGTCAGCTAATTAGCCATGCCACTCAAATGAGTATGTGGCAGAACTGCTGCCCTTGTGTCAGTTATCCTATTCCCTTTACCTGGATTCCTTGCACACATGTGTACAAGGGACTAGAACAGCTGTCAGAAAAGTCAAATAGACCCTCAGCTTCATGGAAATAAATGGCTCTGGAAGCTTTGCAACAAGTTTGTTGGATTTGACATCAAGATATTTTCTTCATAGGAACAGGATAGATTCACATTGCCTTGCTTGTGGAAACATCACCATCATATTGTATTTCGTTGCAAAGTTAATGAATTCTCATATCAAAAATCTCTCAATTTTAAATAACTGCTCAGGAGAGACAGCCAGGAAAAAAAACTGTACCATAACAAGTGTGGATACAAGTACGCTCAACCCTCTGCTATTGTGTCTAATTTGTGCTCTATCACTGAGCGATAACTGAAGTCGCGATAGCCAAAGTGAAGAACCCATGGTAATAATTGAAATTGAAGCTAGGACCTCCAAGCTGTCATTTCTTGTCACTTTATGCCCTGTGTTATACCATATAATAATAGTATGAAAATAATGAAATAATTCATTATAAAAAACTGATCTAATCAAGAATCATAATAACAACATAATAAGAGCAATCATAACAACATGAATAAAATGTTTCTTGCTGCTGCCAGACACTTGCTATTTTTTTCTGTAGGTGGTGTCCCAAAAGCCCTTGTTGCTGCTCTATTGCCATGTTCCTTGGCATAATCTACTACTTGTAGTTTGTAAGGAATTGTGTAGCTCAATCTTTTCCACCTGCTGCCATAAGCACAACAGGGATGGTGTTGATGTGTTTTGTCATAATTGTGAACTTGATGTTACTCTTCACTACTAGATGGCATTGAGTCAGAGTGGTGATCAGCTGATATTTATAAATATGCATCACAGTTTCACAGGTCACATTTCCTTCATTTTTATGATAATTAGTTTTTTAAGTGATAATACTGGTAATGATAGTAATACCAGCAATAAAATAATGATGCATGCAGATAAGATAGATAAAAGTACTGGAAAAAGGTGCATCCTATATGCCATCAGGTGCAGTATCTCATTGTGGATGATCAGGAGCTAAGGTGGATGAGTAGATTGGGGAAATATGCGAAGAACTATTTCTCAATAAAGGTATATAGAGAAACTCAACTATCACATGACATCATAACCTGGAAGTTTTTGAATGATGGGCGTGTGATAGCAGTAATTTTGTGCACTATAGAAATATGTGCAGCTTTTTAGCTATGCACAATAGCAGTAAAACACGATAGCGGAAGGTGTAATAGCAGAGGGTTAAGTGTAAATTAATTTGCTTCACTTATTCCTCTTATGTTTTGCATGTTCCTCATCCTGAAATCCTGTAATGAACTCACAGCTCTTTGAGAACCTGACAACTTAGATTCTTGACATGTCAGAGGACCTGAGGTTGAGGGGAAATGTAAAACAATGCAAGTGAGTGTGACAGATTATTGATTATTTCATGACTGCTGTTTGCTGGTCAAGCAGTTTAGTAGCTTGTTGCCTGCTGGGTCACTTTATTTTCTCATGTTTTAAGCTCTTATTCTCAACAATGTATGTACCTGATGCTATGATGAACATGCAACAACTTTCCTCTGGCAGTGGCTCTCATCTTGGCTTTCTCCATCATATGTCCCAAGTTTGAAGAGTTGTAAAAGGTAAATGATGTAGCACCTACTAGTTCTTTTATAGATTAATGCAAGCTTATAAATATGAAGTTTGAAAAGTTCAATAAGAAGTAAATAATGTATATACATAGTAGTATTGTTACAAGTGAATGCTGACATGAATTAGTGTCAGTGATATGCTGAATGTGGTGAAAGCAGTGACTAAGACTTTAGTGACTGTCTCTATTCAGGCTGTATGATGGGTACAAGTGTGACCATGATATATTTCAAGGAGAAAGGTAACATATCCTAGAAATTATGTTAATTGGAGAGCTGTGTGTTGCTGCCTTGGGATTATTTTGAAAACACAGAAATTGATCTAGGCAAAATAAAGTCACCATAAAAGTAATTGCCAGGGATTCCATAGGATATTCCCTATAGATGTCTGTCACAACATGTTACCAATCAGGCCAAGATTATCACAAGGACTTGGGTGATTTTTGGTTGGCCATTACTGTCCTACCTCTATACAGCTTTCCCCCTACATTAAGATAAATTCTGGTATTTCAGTTTACTTAGTTGTAACTTGCTGTCTATTGTTTGACTTCTTGTCCCTTTCTTGGAGTTCTGTCTCCTCTGAGAATCCTGTACTTGGGTAGCATACAGCCAGGCCTTTCTTGAGATCATAGGACAGTTTGAAGTCTAATGCCCCTTTCTGGAGTATTGTAGAAGCATTAAAGGAATTGGTAATACGAGGTGCACTGCTGGGACATGTTGGAACACTTATGGCAAATGTCTGTCTAAGGCATTTCAGCAGAGGCCAAGATGATCACCAAGACTTGAGTCTTCTTTTGATGGCTTTGACTACCATATCACCACCCTATATGTGGTTATTTGCATTTCAAATTTTCTTGAGTGTTATCTATACAAAAATCCTTTTATTATTATGGAAAAAGACTTAATAGATAGACAGTGCCTGGAAGAGATGAATGAACAAAATCAGTATATAAGGAAATTAGTTGACAAAACATTATAACCCATGAAACAATTGTGGTACACTGATGTAGTTCATTATATACTGGTGGGTGGTGTTATTACAGCGTGATGTTCAATTAGGCAGAGACTGAATAACTACTGAATTAATGGTTGGAGAGTGTTAGCTATATACTTCTTAACCAGACATTAGAACAAGTAGAACAATGATAATATAATGATAATGATAATAGCAAATGAATTTATGAATAGAATAAAAGTCAGTGTAAGATCTGTTGTCCTTTGTCCATGACAAAGTTTGTAAGGAAGCAATGAGGATGAGAGTGTAGGGTGATGCTTAACAAGAAGCCATTTGTGACTAGATGGTTTCATCTGCAGCACCAGATATCTCACTCATGCCATCAGCTTTTACTTTGGGCACACCACTCTCATTCATGCACAGCAACCAGTGAATCTAAAGCAACTGTTTGTTGTATATGTCAGTCAACAGTATCTGTTACTTATATTATATGTTTAGTACAATGATTATTTGAAATGTTTGTGAGTGTATCAGAGTCGTTGCATTGTTAATGTTGTTATGTTCTGGGAAGCTCATTCAATTGATTGCCCGTTATGATCACTGTATCGTTTAACAGTTTTGCCAGTAATTCTGGAAGCACTTAATGTGTTTTTCAAATTGAAATACATTCAAGTTTTAGTTTGTCTGTCTGTGTGTGTGTATGTGCGTGTTTCAGAAAACTTCTTGTGTTTTCATGTAAGTTTTCTCATGATTCTTGATAAGAGGTGGCTACCAAATGTCTGGCTGCAATTTCCATTTGTTCATGGCATCTGTGACATTTATCTTTCTTGATGGTTGGCCACCAGATTAAGGCCAAGCACAAAGAGGATTCAAATAACAATTGTAGATTTTATAAGAATTATGTGATGTATCATGTGTACATAGTAGAAAGATGGGTTATGAAATATGTATGTGGTATAGTGAGAATGCATAGAAGTGAACCAGAATGGTTCAATATTGGTGGATAAAGTGAAACCTCAAGGTGGTTCAGACATAAGAAGCAAGTATAACTTTGATGTGATTGAAAGAGTACTGCATTATTTCAGCTGCAAAAGAACCAGGTCTACTAGATGACTTGACTGAGCAAGGGACAAGTAAGTAACAGGAGTTAGGCGAACAAGGCTGACCAATGTGAATATGGAATCTTTTCAAAACTGATTTAATTAATAGTGTGGCTTTGAAGGGACCACTGGTAAGATGGGAATATAAGTAGTGAGAAAAGCTTGAGAGGAAGGCAAGGACTATGGAAATAGGATATCTAGTCTTACTAGATGCATACTCCCTTGTTTAAGCTGCTGATAGAATGGTTCTTAGCTTTACTTAATGTGTTTCTTTGTCATAAGCAAAAACTACTTATTTGCATTGCTATATACCTGAGTGTGAGTCTGATTTGTTATAAGTATAGTTATCTACCTATAATAATATGAAATATTCTGGTTGAATGGTTAGTCTTGTCTTTTTGAATATTTGTAATGTAATGAATTTATATACATATAGGGACATATTTATAAGGTGTATTTGTAGTATATCAGTTTCATATCTGTAAAATTGTTAGTTGTTCCATTTGAATGGATACACTGGAAATTTATTGTTACATTGAGAAGCCAATATGGTTATTGGTAGAGTTGCAGAAGGGTATTGCTTGAGTCTAAGGATACAGTTGTTATTGTCATTAATGTTGACTCTATCAAAAGAATTCAGTAAATTTGAACCGTCATTGGTTAATCTCTCTGTCAGCGAATTGGCATATCTTTTTTGTATCGAGTGCTCTGATTGGATTGTTTAGCTTCACACTTAAATTCAAGCTTTGCCAGAGAGAGAAGGTAAAAGAAAGAAAGAGATCAAGAAAGAATGTAAATATACTACACCTGTGATGCAGTGCCAAACATAATCTTACACTTATCACCACACCTGCTTGCCACAAAAGAAAGTTCACCTTCGCAGATGTAAATCAATAAAGACATTTTTTTCTGCAACTCGAAATCACACACAAAAAAATTCTAAATTCTGTCAGATCATTTTTATCTGGATACCTTGAGAAGATTTCATAAACTTAGAGAATGATTTTTTTTTTTTTTGCATTTAGGAGATAATTAAAAATCATCTCTAGGTATTCATTTTCCTCTTTCACTGCACATATTTATTCAGTCTATTCTGACAAAGTATAGTTGATTTAATCTAGTTTGGACATTGATTATTAATAAGTGGATTGTATTAAATTTGGTTTACATATTATTATATGTTTTCAATATTATTATAGTATACATGTATACTATATACATATACATAGTATATATATATATATATATATATATATATATATATATATATATATATATATATATATATATATATATATATATATATATTTTTTTTTTTTTTTTTTTTTTTTTTTTTTACAAAGAAAAGTAACTTTGTAGATAGGATCATATTTGTTAAAGTACTGTACTTTTATAAATGCAAAACTGCAAAATTATTTTAAATGTGCCAATTTCCTAAATTAGATCACACTTCTGCAATGCAGTACATATTTGAAATTTTGAGGAAATAATTATAAAAGTAATGAGCTCCATGCACCAAGAATGACAGATTGGTGAGCTTTGTGACAACCTAACATAGGAAACGTGTCCAATTCACCAAGGTTTGATCACGAGCTGACCCTGAACCACCAATCGTGACCCTCTCAGTGTGAGCTCTGAGCTTATTAGTACTGATCTTCGGGTAAGACTTTGACATCACATACCACACACCCTATCCCCATGGTCAGGCGAGATAGTGACTGCCCCGCTTGTTACCACTAGTATGTGTATGTGTGTGTGTGTGTGTGTTCCTTTATAATATGTGAATGAGTGAGAAGTGAATTAGACTGTTAAAGTACAGCCATTTTCCTGTTGTCCAAATACTAATTATAATTTTAGATTAAGTTCCATATTTACTTTCAGTTTCAAGAAAAGAATTTTGATATCACTGAGAAGCACAGTATGGTGAAGCAAACTGTACCAGTGAAGTGAGTTGTTGATATTGCTCAGAAGTACGGTGCAATGAAACAAAAAAATTTGGTGTAGGTAGCTCAGAAATATACAGTAAGTCCTCATTATACGATAGTTCCTTATCCGGTAAATTCACAGTTATGGTATTTGTAAATTACTACCCTCGATTCGATATATGGTAAGAAAAATTCACAGATACAGTATCCGCTCATGTCATCCGAGAGGGCCAAGCGTGGGGGAGCAGGGGTGATGATGTCATCCACGCCACACCTCCCCACCACTCACAGTACAGGCAACCGCCGCTTAACGAAGGGGTTATGTTCCTATAAAATCCTTCGTTAATTTTCATTAAGTGAACCAATTATAACAAGTTTAACCCCTGACTTGAGCTTCCATTGAGAGTAAACAAAGTGAGAGTGCATCATAGTACAGTAAAATATTTAATGAAAGTAACAATTATGAAGTTAAACATTTAAACAGTTTAATTTAAGTCATTATAATGTACACTAATGTACGTATGTAAGTACAGTAAGCCCCACATTTAGCGATCCTATTAGTCTGCCGAAACCATCGCTAAATTGGAATTTCGCCAAATTTGAATACTACTTTAAATAGGGAAAAATACCAATCAGTCTTTCATCTGCCCAAAGTCCCCATTTCGAGTCCCCATTTACAGCTGCAACATCGCCACCTTCACGAGAATCAGCTCCCCTCGAACCACTAGTGGAGGCCATGGTGATAGCGAAACTCGCTAAACAGCGAGGATGGGAGCACAAAAAAATGAGTTTACATGCTGGATTAACACACACAATAGCTCAAGTGTCGAGCAGGAATGCCGGAGGCACTGTGGGGCTGACGTCACGACCAAACAGACACGTGATTGGCTCAGAGCGAGCGGGAGGCGGGGCAATTGGCTCAGAGCAAGCAGGAGGTGGGACAGTGTAGCGCAGTACATTTGCTAAATATGAGAGAAAATCGCTAAACTTGAGAGCTTGGCCTTTTTCCAGACAGTCGCTAAATAAGGGTTTCGCTAAGCTGGATTTCGCTAAATTCGGGGGCTTACTGTAACTTTATAATGATGATGATCTTAAATTTATGAAGGGAGGGAGAGTGGAGCGGGAAATACACTAGCTGGCAACCTGTGGAATGTAAACAAAAGGTGCATCATTGTACCACATACAAAACTTATGTACTACATTTCCACAAGGCTTTCCATTTTATCCATTGCAGAGTCACGAGTTCAGGTGGTTCTTTTACCTTGCAAGGAAGATATGATCTCACCAGCCTTCTTAATAGAGTATGATGACTTGAAAACGGTAGACAGTAGATGGAGTCAAGCCATGGTGGGAAGCAATGCTATTAGGTTTCTCGCCTCTCTCGTGTCTGTGAATAATATCCAGCTTCACTTCAAGAGTAAGAGACTTCATGGTCTTCTTAGCAACTTAGGTGACATTGCAGGGCGTTTTGGTGGCATGTAGAGCGAGGGAAGACGAGCTGCTGCTGAAGCTGTTATTGTTTTGAACTTAGGTGTGTGTGTTGTCCACAAGAGGCGCTGGTGTATTTGAAAGCCTGTTGGCTTGTGTGATACGGTGGGGCTTTCAAACTTGGAAAAAATTACCTGGATAAAATTTCGTTAAAGTGAGTTTGGTGTTCGTTAAACGAGCAGATGGTAGTAAAAGGAAACTTTCGTTGTAGCGAAATTTCGTCGTGTGAACCTTTTTTAAGTGAGGGTTGCTTGTACTGACTTTAACTTGACCACCCTTGGAGCCTGTTATCTCTTCCCCTCCCCCTTTTTCTTAACTGCATTACATATTACTTACATGCATTACTAATTAGATGAATAAATGGAATATTAAATGGAATCACAGGAAGCAGAAAAAGAGGGAGACGAGAAAGAAGAACCTGGCCTGGACATTAAAACTCTTAGAGAATATCTCGGTGGTATCAAAAAAGTTCTGGAAACCCTGAAGGAATGTGACACAAATCCTGCCAGGAGTAGCAAAGTGGCTCATGATGTAGAGAAAAGTGTCAAGATTTATCAAGAAGTCTATGATGAAAAAAACTAGAAAAAAACAAACAGTCCTCCATCTACTCGTTCTTCTAACCAGTCAGACATGCCGTCCCTGTCACACCTGCCGACCCTGCTACAGCTGGCCCGTTTACATCCGCTGCCGACGGTTCTACAGCTGGCCCTTCCTCCATATCCTCTTTTTTCAAACTAGTGAAACATGCCGACCCTGCTACAGTTGGCCCTTCCACATCTGCTTCCGACAGTGCAGATGACAACGTCTTATCCTCGTTTGCCCACGCGCGGAAGATGAGTAAGGGCTGACATCCCTACTGTCCCTTAGCCTCTGGAGGGACATCATCTGATAGAATACATAGCGAGTTAAAGGTAAATAAAAACATTTTGTGTACAGTATTTCTTTTGTGCAGTACTGTACCTTTTTTTTTATATGACTATTTTCATGTATTTTTATTTCTGTAGGGGTGACTTTTGACGTGCTGGAACACATTCCCTATTATTACATGTTATAATGGGTTTGGTATATGGTAATTTCGATTTGCGGTAAGGTTTTCAGGAACACATATGTACTGTATAACGAGGACTTACTGTAGTATAATTAAATCTGAAATTGCCTTTTGCCATGTATACTGAACATATTTCATTGCCTTTTCATATTTTATATAACATTACATATTTTAAGAGGGATAGGGATTTGAAAGCTTTCTATCCATGCATGAATAGTAAAAATCAGCATAATTGGAAAAGTATACGTACAGAGATCCAATGAATAAATAATAGGAAGAGAAGGTGATAAATTATAAGCTAGAAAGGGTATTTCAAAATACATAAAAAAATTGAACCTAATGAAGAGTGTATTGGAAATTGATAATAAACAGGCAACAATGGAGCGTTCTCAGTATACACAAGGTGATAGCAAAGCTTTTACTCAAATTGTGACTAGGTAGCCAATACCTT
Source organism: Portunus trituberculatus (assembly GCF_017591435.1). NCBI lineage: Eukaryota > Metazoa > Arthropoda > Malacostraca > Decapoda > Portunidae > Portunus > Portunus trituberculatus. The sequence continues at coordinate 8,009,457 of NC_059271.1, read as the reverse complement.
TTGGAGAGTTGAATTCACTTTACAATAGCTCAGCCAGTGTGGAATGTGCAGCTGCTGGCCTGATAGTATTATGCATTGTCCCAGCACTAGAGTGTTGTGCTTCCTGTGCTGGTGAGTAGGCATGGCAGTTCACAGCCTAGGTATCGGCTCACAGACGTGCATTGTAGTGATGTTTTTTTTTCTTGTTTTGTCACTCCTTGAGTTCATTTTGGCACTCATAACTGTAGAAATCATGCACGAGAAAATAAGAGTGAAATAGACGGGTAACAGTCAGTGAATGAACCCAATAACTTTCCAGACAAATCATGTCATTACATTTTGTCTGCATGACTCAAGCAGAGCGAAGGAGCGTCATTTGTCTAAAATTTTCAGTGATGTTACCACTGAGCAGAGATGGGCTCGGAGTTAATTGAATGCAGCACCAATAATAATTATGTAATCAGTAGAGGTTGATGTCTTGTATGATGGAATTTCTTACTGGAAAAGTGAGGGCAGGTAGCTGGTACATATGTACTGCCATCACTGGGAAAAAAAACCTAAATGTATTTTGGGACTTGGTTCTGAACTGTATAATTTACCTTCCTTTGGCCTAGCATGTAAAAAAAATATTTAAGTTACTTTCACCTTAACTGCTCATGTTCTTAGTGAGGAGGAGCAGCTGGCAGGGAGTGTGTATGTGTACACACACACACACACACACACACACACACACACACACACACACACACACACACACACACACACACACACACACACACACACACACACACATCTCCACTCCACTATCATAGCTCTGTTAGCATATGAACTGTTCCGGCCCCCTAAAAGCTCCATGCTACTGTAGATGTTTAGTGCCTTCAGAACATGGAGCAAAATGTGTTCTGTGTGAAGGAATACTAATGTGCACCACACAACTGTATAGTTACATGTCTCAGGTGAATTGTCTTGCCTTACACTGTTAAATTCAAGAACCATAGAGTATGGTATGTGTTAGGATCCAGGGAACTAAAGTAGAATTGTTTTGTGGTGGTGTTTTATGCCTAACAAGGTAGTATGTACTAGGAAAAGATATTTCTTTTTATCTTATTATTATTGGAGGAGGAGGTGAAGAGAAACACAGATGTAGGGAGATGAGTTTATTCCCGACTAGTTTTGCTGATGCTTCTTCAGGGGAATTGAGGGAGCTCTGGCACGGCCCATGTTTTATAGGGCTGACGAGGACATTTAGTGTGTTGGGAGCTACACGCTGATTGGCTGGCTCGCGCACTGGGTCAGCTGCCTCCCTAGGCCCGCTGATTGGCTGGATCGCGAGCTGGTTCATCTGCCTCCCTTCACTCGGCCAATGCACATTGCTGCTGCTGGCACCACCTATACAATATTGCCCGTCCTTTTGTTTATGTTATTGTTGGTAGCGATGTACATGGCCTCTATTATTTTCCTTTTTCTTTTTTCGAGGCCGTCTCTTAGTACTATGGCCTCGTTCCATCTTGGCAGGTGACCTGCCCTGTCTATGTGGTCCACCAGTGCACTGGAAGCCTGGTGGTGTCTCACATTGGCATGGTGCTTTTTTATTCTGGTGTCAAGTCCCCTGCTTGTTTCGCCGAAATAACTGGCGTCACAACCACTGCAGGGTATCTGATACACCAAGCTGTGGGGGCTGTACTTCTTTCGCCTTGGTGCCAGCACTGGTGGACCACATAGACAGGGCAGGTCACCTGCCAAGATAGTACTAAGAGACATCCTCGACAAAAGAAAAAGGAAAATAATAGAGGCCATGTACATCGCTACCAACAATGACATAAACAAAAGGATGGGCGATATTGTATGGGCGGTGCCAGCAGCAGCAATGTGCATTGCCCGAGTGAAGGGAGGCAGATGAACCAGTTCGCGATCCAGCCAATCAGCGGGCCTAAGGAGGCAGCTGACCCAGCGCACGAGCCAGCCAATCAGCGTGTAGCTCCCAGCACACTACACTTCCTTGCCAGCCCTATAAAACATGGGCCGTGCCAGAGCTCCCTCAATTCCCCTGAAGAAGCATCAGTGAAACTAGTCAGGAATAAACTCACCTCCCTACATCTGTGTTTCTCTTCACCTCCTCCTCCAGTTTGTCTGAATGTCTGAACACATTATTATTATTATCATTATCTTCATTAGTGGTTATTGATGTTGATGTTATTCTATTAATGTTATTTAATTTTGTATTTTTATGTTTAGATAGATAATATACTGTTTATTGTCACCACTGTTGATGATCAAGGCTGGTGGTTGAGGCTCTCTGATGGTGTGGAATCTTTGCATTGATTTCACAGACTACTACTTACATTTTGGAGTCAGAGTTAGACTGATGACTGCTCAAGTAATGAAAGATATGAATGTTCTCTTTTCCAGCTCTTCCACCAGAATACTGATTGCTAATAGTTCAGCCCTATTTATGCAGATGTGTCCACCTTAAAGATCAAAAGGAACTGATCAGTAGTAGATATGGAAAGATAGTCAATCATAGACATTGGTTAAATTTCAAGTAATAGGGCTAATCAAAAGTCATCTTAACAGTTTTTAAGGTAGCAGACATCAAAGAACACAACACAGAGATGGACAGATTAACATGGGCATATGTGATAATATTGGGAGGAAAATTTAAGTGATGTATTTATAGCTACAGGTGTTTTACTAAGGGACACCTGGTGAGGATAACTTGAAGAAGATAAAATTAGCATGGAAGGCTCAACCAAATGGAACATACTGAACATGAAATGAATACATATACACACAGCAATTAGTATTACAACTAGTACATTTATGTTATGAATTATGTACTATAAATTAACTATTTTCTTTGTGGTATTTTCTATATTAGAAATTAAAGGTTACAGCATGGAGCCAAGAGGTGTCTGGTGTCATGTTCATAGTTGTCCAGTTGTATGTCCACTCATTGTTTACAAGGAAAAGCCAGACAATTGTGAAGACTTTATAGTGTCTGTTTCATTCCTATACTCTATTAGGTTAATCTTTACCTAGTCCTTTGCTGAGTTCTTGTGGACGACAGCAGGTGGATAGGTTTATCAGCATAGCTTTGTAAACATTGTTTTCTGAACTTATACAGATCATGGATGAACAGCCATATAGAAGATGATTGCTAGGAATGCAATGTGCTGTCTGTAGCATTTTGGCTGAAGACTTGTTAAGAAATTAGCCAGATATTATAGGTATAAAACAGATCCTATAGAGTGTTCACAGTAGTCAGGTACGTACAGTACAGTACAGTACAAGCAGATGGCTCTGAAGATGACAGAGTTGACATTAAAGGGAATTTGTGTGATGACTGGGAATTACTGAGGGTCATATTCCAGTGTTGTTGCTTACATAGACCTTTCAGCACGTTTGTGTTACCAATGCATTGCTTTATATTTTTGATGGACTTCTTTGTTGGTCTTATGAATCAAGGTGTATTTGGATGTGGTTTATTTAACTTGATTACTCTTTGTATTTGAGTCTCATGTGACATTTTTGAACCTTGGCAAGCAGGAACACTCTCCAAGTACATCCATGTATATATTGTAGCCTATTTTTGCTGGTCTTAGATGCTTGCACCAGTGATTCAAGATTATGGTGATGTTCATGTAATACTCAATGATTAATGATGGATACATAAGATATATAGTATTTTTATCATCTGTAATTAATATTGGATTCACAGCAGTTTTCTTTTGCAGCAATTAAGTATCAGCTGTAACTGAGATTTAGTGCTTACTTGGCACCTTGAATCTAAGTAGCAATTTTCGTGTTTTTCTGACATTTGTTCTTTTGAAGTTATGTTGAATAGTGTCACACTTACTCAGAGAGAAGCTTACTGATTATGAGCAGAACTCAAGGAAGGAAACCTATATTTTTACTGTTATTTTCTCAATCAGCAGAGAAGAGGGAGCCACATCAGTCTCAGTTGTGTTGCATTTTGTTTGAAGCGGGTGTTGCATTATGGTATCATATTATTGCTTACAGAATGTTATTGTCATTTTGTCATGAGTCTGAAAGGTTTGTGACATTTTTTTTCTTCTGCGTGTATTTGCATATTTGTTATGCATGCAGAGTGCTGTGGACTTAAAACAATAAACAATATGTTTTATAGTAATTGGATAAATTAATTTCCATATCGAGTAGAACAATGTGTGTGTGTGTGTGTGTGTGTGTGTACGTACTTCGTTGTATCATGCAGGAAAGGAGCCATGCGTACCTATACTGGCTTGTCTCCAAATCTTCTAGCATTCAACTTTTTCCTAAGTCATGAATATTTCTTGAGCTTATCCAGCAAGCTTTCTATGTGTTTGGGGAAAAGCTGTTCTTCATGGTTCTCCTGCAAGTGGTCCTGTTCAGCTTTATTCTGTGCCCCATGCTCCATTTCATCCCACACAGGTCCACATTCCTCATTATACCCACCGAGTCGCACAGTTTTGCTTAAGCCAGGCTCACAATGCCAGGAATTTCTTTCAAGTATTCATTTCATTGAGTTGTCGTGGAAATTATGGCATATACACATTCATACACATTGTTTTTAATATACTAACAAGCCCATTCTCTCTCTCTCTCTCTCTCTCTCTTGCACTTCCGCGATCCATCACTGGGTCTGGTTGTTAACCGTTGTTTCTCTTCCTTTTCCTTTATCGATCTTTTGAGGATTTTCCCTTTCCTGACACTGAGGATTGATACGCACACACCTACACACTCCTTGTCTCCTCTGTCGTATCCTTCACTAATATTCCCGCCTCCCATCACTTCAATAACCTTTGGCAAGTTTTCCTGATATATTTCCCTCCGCTCCTCCTTCCTGTTTCTTCTCCCATTTTTTTTATTTTTTTTTTTTATCTTTCTCTGCGCTATCAATGTAATTTTCTTAAGTATCCATTCTCTCTCTTTCTCTCTCTCTCTCTCTCTGAAATCATCACACATGTTATTTAGTATTATATTACACTTTTATTGTCCTTATGTAATATTCCACAGCTTTTATGTCTGTTCTTCCTCTTCAGTTACTCACATTTTCTTTTTATTTTCTACGTGGGACATTTTATTCACTAACTAATCTGTCGACTGTCTTTTTTTTTTTCATAACTATAAATCTTTCCACCAAGTTTTTCGTCAGTCCTCAGTCTTTCCGTAAATCCGACAAATTACCTGAGAGAGAGAGAGAGAGAGAGGGGGAACAGTGAGGGTAAGGGTGGGATGGGGTGGCGAGGCTGGCGAAGGATGAGGTTAGTGTGTGTAACAGACAGATAGGTGACGTGAACAGTCTCGGGCGGACGTTCCCAGCATCTCTCCTACTCGCTCGCCTCGCCTCACATCGCCTTACTGCCTCCACGCTGCATCATTCTTCCTCCTCCACCTCACTCACCTCCCATCACTGCTCCTCTCTACGTGTACAGCTCTCCCTCCTCTCCCTTCTCTCCTTCTCTTACTCTCCTCCACGTCCTTATATGCTCACTTCACTAGCTTCCTCCTACCCCTTCAGCGTGTGGTTCTGCCTCCTGGTGATCCTGCCCCGTGGGCTCCTCGTGACCTTTTCCTTCACCTGCCCTAAGTAACCTGGTGATTGAGTGATGACAGTGGGTTTTGATGACCACATGATCTGATATTCACGTGATTTGGTGACCCACACGTGTTTACTGGCGATAATGACCTGGACCTGGTACGTAACTCCTGGTGACCTACACGTGGCTTCCTCCTTGTGACATACATGCGGTCTTGTGGTGACCTGCACGTCTCCTCGTCTTGATGACCTGCATATGACAAATGACCTGCACATGGACCCTCCTACTGACTGGTGACCTACACATGATGGCCCTGGCTGGTGAGCTGCACGTGGTATTCTCTTGGTGAGCTGCACGTGGATCTGTAGTGAACCTGCACGTGGCCGCCTCCTGCTCGTGAGTCCCAGTAGCCTGCACGTGATCTTCGCTTGGTGACCTGACCTGTGGAGAACCTGTTCGTGATCCCCTCCTGGTGACCTGTACGTGGCCTTTGTTTGGTGACCTTCGTGTGAGTTCTGGTGACTTGCATGTGACTCGCATAGTGACCTGTGCTCAAGTCCTGGTGACCTACAAGTGGCCTTCAATTGGTAACCTACACGTGCCTCCTGGTGACCTGCACGTGCCTTTTGGTGACCTGCACTTGCCTCCTCTTGGTGACCTGCACGTGCCTCCTCTTGGTGACCTGCACGTGGCCTCCTCTTGGTGACCTGCACGTGCCTCCCTCTTGGTGACCTGCATGTGCCTCCTATTGGTGACCTGCACGTGGCCTCCTCTTGACCACCTGCACGTGCCTATTGGTGACCTACAAAATGACTGAAACGGAATTGTAAGTAGTACGTGTGTGTGTGTGTGAGAGAGAGAGAGAGAGAGAGAGAGAGAGAGAGAGAGTTTACATTATAAGAGTTTTCAATATTCTGAATAATTTTTGCATATTGGAATTTGGTATATCGCCACAAGCTGTTTGTTTACTCGCACACTTTTTTCTTTCTTTTTTTTTTCTTTTCCTTGTTTTGATATATTTGTTTTAGAATAGTTATCTTTTTTTTCTCCAACTTTTTTTTTATTTCTTTGGTAATTGTCATTTTTCCTTTACCTGTCTCTCTCTCTCTCTCTCTCTCTCTCTCTCTCTCTCTCTCTCTCTCTCTCTCTCTATGTATGTCTGTATGTATTTATTATAGTGTAGGAAGGTTGTGGAATATTATCGTACGTAGTGTTGCTGTGTTCTGGTTGTGTTTTGACTGCCAGAGATTATAATGAACTCATATTTCTCGGTTTGTGTGATATTATCTTTCAAAATGTCAGACAAATCTTGCGGAAAAAGTAGTGAGGGGGGAATTGAAGTTCTCTGCTGGTGTAGAAGCTAATGGTGAGGAAGACGTAGAGGCAAAAGGTAGTGGTGTTGTTGTTGGTGGTGTTGGCGTTGACGAGTGAAGTGAGAGGGAGAGAGAGGAGGTGGTAGAAAGCGCGGGGTTCAGTTGGGTGCCAGACACACGAGATGATGGTGGAAGCAGACTAATAAAATCGTTTTGATCTCTCTCGCCCTCTCCATATTCCTCAACCTTATCAACCGTCAAGAAATAGACTTGATATGAAGTTACTGAAATAATGAAGGATAAATCATTGAAGAGTTGGAGATTGAAGTTTTACATCAGATTCTGTCAAATATTTGCGATAACTTAGTGCAACAGCAAAACTTTCACCAACAGGTCTAAAAGCGGAATACATATACCATTCTTGGTGCTGAAAACCAAAGCATTGAAGGATACGTGCAGTATTTTCAATCTTGTAGAGTTATTCACGGTATTTGAATATGTACATGCAAAAATAGTGTTTTTTTTTTCTCTCTCTCTACCTTCCTTTCCGTGCAATGTTTTCAGTCTTATAAAATTGATAATACGTCCTAATTATATGTAAAGCTAATGATATTTCTTTCTCCCCTTCCGTCTCTCGTCCCCATCCTTGCCCTCCTCGCTCGCCCTTCGTCTTAGAACCATTCGCTACTCGCCTCCTCCTCTGGTAAGTGACAAGATATTATTATTGTCTGCTACTGATAGTGTTAATCCTTTGCTCGTTCCTTCTCCTCTTCTTTCCTTTTCTTGCCTTTCTTCTTTTTCATCTCATCCTACGTCTCCTCCGCTTCCACCTGCTTGTTGTACTACCTGATCTCTCTCTCTCTCTCTCTCTCTCTCTCTCTCTCTCTCTCTCTCTCTCTCTCTCTCTCTCTCTCTCTCTCGTGTTGTTACCGTGCACTTCTCTTCTGTACCACCTCTCAACACTCCGATCATTCCATCCTTGAGAGAGAGAGAGAGAGAGAGAGAGAGAGAGAGAGAGAGAGATTAGAGAGTAGGGAACTTATTGCTTATGTAAAGTAGGAAGGAAAAATAATGTTGTATAATGATAAAAAAAAAAGTTGTTATAGTTTGAAGTATCTCCTCGAGTTGACAGAGAACTTTTCCCTAAACAATGTCTTAATAAGAGAGACCAGAGACAGGAATTAATTTACAACATACCCTACGTTATTAATTTTCGTACAAGGTGAGGAACAAGAGGCTGGGTGCACATTTTCCCTTGCCTCCCTCCCCCCCCATCCCTCTCCTGTCAACCCTAGTGCAATACCCCTAAACTACTTCTCGCTAAAGTATATACGTAGTACGAACTACGTAAGTATATTGTTATTATTATTATTATTATTATTATTATTATTATTATTATTATTATTATTATCATTATTATATATTTTTTTCTTTTAATGTTTTAGTGTATTATTTTTCAAAAGCGACGGAAGTTCGGATTGTCTTGACCAGCCAGTGTTTCTCTTTTCCTTCCCCTATTGATTTGTTCATTTTGTAAGAGGGATTCCTACCAAGGTCATCGAAAAAAAAAAAAATGGTTCACTGAAGATGTCAGTCCTTGAAGAGTATATACTTGAAAGGATTGCAAAAAAAAAAAACTATTAATAAATAATTGATAGTAATAGATAGAAAATAAAGCAAATGGATGAATAATAATAATAATAACAATGATAATAATAATGATAATAATAATAATAATAATAATAATAATAATAATAATAATGATAATAATAATAATGATATAATAATGATTATAATAATAGTAGTAGCAGTAGTAGTAGTAGTAGTAGTAGTAGTAGTAGTAGTAGTAGTAGTAGTAGTAGTTGTTGTTGTTGTTGTATTAGCAGTGATAATAATAATGATGATAGTAATAATAATGATAATAATAATGATAATAATAATAATAATAATAATAATAATAATAATAATAATAATAATAATGATAATAGTAATAATGATAATAATGGTAATAATAATAATAATAATAGTAATAATAATAATAATAATAATAATAATAATAATAATAATAATAATAATACTAATAATAGTACTAATAAATAGTAATAATATTATTAATGATAATAATACTAATAATAATGATAATAATAATAATAATAATAATAATAATAATAATAATAATAGCAATATTAGTAATAGTAATAATAATAATGATGATAATAATGATATTCTCGGTGTCGCAAGAACCACACGGGTACACATGAACACTTTTTGATGCAAGAGGGGAAGCTGGCCAAGGGTAAAAAAAAAAAAAAAAAGCCCACTTGATTGCCAGTTCTCTTAAAGATTAATAAAGTTAGCCAAAAGTCTGGGACAAATGTCTTGAAATCTCCCTCTTAAAAGAAGACAAGTCGTAGGAAGTCGGAAATACAGAAGCAAGAGGGGAGTTCCAGAGTTTACCAGTGAAAGGGATGAATGATTGAGAGTACTGGTTAACTCTAGTATTAGAGAGTTGGACAGAATAGGGATGAGAGGAAAAAGAAAGCCTTGTGCAGCGAGGCCGCAGGAAGAGGGGAGACATGCTGTTAGTAAGATCAGAAGAGTAGTTAGCATGAAAATAACGATAAAAGATAGCAAGAGATGCAACACTCTGGCAGAGAGAAAGAGTATATGGTATAAATAAAAAGAAAAAAGAAAAAAAAAGAAAGGGAGTTGATGAGACGAAAAGCCTTTGATTTTTCCCTATCTAATAAAATTGTGTGAATGGAACTTTCCCTAAACCTGCGAAGAGTACTCCATACAGGGGCGGATAAGGCCCGTGTACAGAGTTAGCAGTTGGAGGGGCGAGAAAAACTGGCGGAGACGCCTCAGAACACCCAACTTCATAGAAGCTGTTTTAGCAAGAGATGAGATGTGAAGTTTCCAGTTAAGATTATGAGTAAAGGACAGACCGAGGATATTCAGTGTGGAAGAGGGAGACAGTTGAGTGTCATTGAAGAAGAGGGGATAGTTGTCTGGAAGGTTGTGTCGAGTTGATAGATGGAGGAATTGAGTTTTTGAGGCATTGAAAACTACTAGATTTTCTCTGCCCAATCGGAAATCTTAGAAAGATCAGAAGTCAGGCGTTCTGTGGCGTCCCTGTGTAATCTGTTGACTTCCTGAAGGGTTGGTCGTCTCTGAAAAGACGTGGAAAAATGTAGGGTGGTATAATCAGCGTAGGGGTGGATAGGGCAATAAGTTTGGTTAAGAAGATCATTAATAAATAATAGAAAGAGAGTGAGTGATAGGAACACCACTAGTAATATATCTAGGAAAAGAACAGTAGCCGTCTACCACGGCTGTAATAGAACGGTCGGAAAGGAAACTTGAGGTAGAGTTGCAGAGAGGACAGAAACCGCTGGAGGGCAGTTTTGAAATCAAAGCTTTGTGCCAGACTCTTTCAAAAGCTTTTGATATGTCTAACGCGACAGGAAAATTTTCAGCGAAATCTCTAAAAGAGGACTCAGTAAGGAAAGCCAGATCAGCAGTAGAGCGACCTTGACGGAAGCCATACTGGCGATCAGATCGAAGATTGTGAAGTGACAGATGTTTGAAAATCTTCATGTTGAGGATGGATTAAAAAAAAAACTTTAGACAAGCATGAGATTAAAGCTATAGGATGGTAGTTTGAGGGATTAGAACGGTCACCCTTTTTAGGAACAGGCTGAATGTAGGCAAACTTCCAGCAGGAAGGAAAGGTAGAAGTCGATAGACATAGTTGAAAGAGTTTGGCCAGGCAAGGTGCAAGCACGGAAGCACAGTTTTGAGAACAATAGGAGGGACCCCATCAGGTCCATAAGCCTTCCGAGGGTTTAGGTCAGTGAGGGAATGAAAAACATCATTATGAAGAACTTCGATCGTAGACATGAAATAGTCAGAGGGAGGAGGAGAGGGAGGGACAAGCCCAGAATCATCCAAGGTGGAGTTGTTAGCAAAGGTTTGAGAGGAGAGTTCAGCTTTAGAGACAGATGAGATGGCAGTGGTGCCATCAGGATGAAATAAAGGAGGGAAAGATGAAGAAGTAAAGTTATTGGAGATGGTTTTGGCTAGATGCCAGAAGTCTCGAGGAGAGTTGGAGTTTGAAAATTTCTGACATTTTCCATTTATGAAAGAATGTTTGGTAAGTTGAAAAACAGACTTGGCATGATTCTAGGCATAAATATAAAGTGCATGAGATTCAGGAGATGGAAGGCTCAAATACTTTTCGTGGGCAACCTCTCTATCATGTATAGGGCGAGAACAAGCTTTGGTAAACCAAGGTTTAGAAGGTTTAGATTGAGAAAAAAAAAAAAGAGTGAGGAATGTACTCCTCCATGCCAGACGCTTTCACCTCTGCTATGCGTTCAGCACACAGAGATGGGTTTCTCTGTAATAGGTTAGGTTAGGTCAGGCAACACTGTTACTACTCGATGGTCTTAAAATACGCGGAAGTTTGAGTATATAAATTATAGACTAACCAAAATCGTTATCCATTTGTAAGCGACCGGATTATTTCTATGTATTAAATCTGCAAACTTAAAAATAGGTATTAGGTATGTGTGTGTGTGTGTGTGTGTGTGTGTGTGTGTGTGTGTGTGTGTGTGTGTGTGTGTGTATATATATATATATATATATATATATATATATATATATATATATATATATATATATATATATGTGTGTGTGTGTGTGTGTGTGTGTGTGTGTGTGTGTGTGTGTGTGTGTGTGTGTATATATATATATATATATATATATATATATATATATATATATATATATATATATATATATATATATATATATATATATATATATATCATTAACCTTTTTCAGAGCTAGATCTAATAACCTGAGATTAAAAGACAGGAATAGACACGCAGACGGAGACGCTAATTGCATTTTTTGTGACAACATTCTAGAACATTTAAAGCAGTTTTTATTGTGGTGTCCAGGATATGAAGAAATAAGGAAAAATACAGTAACTTTGTAGAGACGATATATAGAAGAAAATATTATAAGACAATTACTTTTTGACAATCTAAGGATATAAGAGAAGCAAATAGTGTATGAAATGCGAAGAGAGAAAGTCAGCGGAAAAACTTGATGGACAGAGCAGAATGAAAAGATCAGGGAAGCGCCGATACAAAGGCCGAACTTCCCGACTTACACCTGACTTAACCTGACCTGGCCTGGCGTGGTAGCATTTACGTGATATAATGAGCCGTCCTGCTCCCGTCATTGTCTCTTCCTCTTCCCGTTTCTCTCCAGCGTTAATGACTTTACTCTAGCCTGTCTCGATGCAGGTACTGCTTTGGTATGTGATCTACACAGCCAACGTGATCTACAAGAGTCAAAATCTACTTTGGTATGCGGTCTACATGTTTCATTTATTCAGTACAACCTCAATAGAATATTCTATATATACATACATATATAGAAAATTGAGTTAATAAAGTTAATAGTGATAACAATAATAATAAACAGATCAATAGTTATGAAACAAAGAGGCATTGAAACATACTTAGAGGCAGAGATAGTACTTGAATGACGATTACTATTACAACTACATTACAGCGCCAATGAAAATGTTCTCTGTGAGTCTTTCAAATGAAATATAGAAATGTAAGAAATTGTAACACTGCTTCATGTGGAAAAGTACGTAAGTAGGTACTTCATCTCCCGAAATTACACAATATGTGAGAAAAAGTATCAAGCTTTGCTAGACTTTTTACCATAGAGGACTTGTACTGCTGGATATATTATCATATGAGTTACGTACTAAGTAAACGGAAATAACGAAAACGAATTCGAATAGATGGTTGAATAAATAGATAAATAAATAACGATGATTACGATGCGCTTGACGAAGATAACGATGCGATTTCAAGATAACGATGCGAGTTCCACGAGAACGATACGATTTTCTACAATAACGATGCGAGTTTCCACGATAATGATACGATTCCACGATAACGAAGCTTGAGGCCGTCAAGGAAAAGAAGAACCTGCTGTCAGTTCCCTGCCTTGGGCCCTAGGCCGGACCCGCCAGCCCCTTGCGGCGCACAAGGCCGTCAAAGCCCTACACAAATTTTGGGCGAAACTTCTCAAACTTCTTTTAAATTTTGATCCGAATATAAAATCATCGATTGCAAGTGAAAAATGGCTTTGGTTTGAAAGTGTGCAAGAGTCGACTGACAATGAAACCAGGTGAGTCAGATTTGCTCCGGAGTATTAGCGAGTACCTTGCATGTTTCCTGCCGTGAATGTGCGTTTGTTCATATGTGCATGACTAGATATATGGAAACAATAATTCAGTCACATACTGCTGCGGTACCTCTGCCTGTCAATTCATGCAATGAACGGTGTGAAATATTTTGAATGAAATAAGATAAAAAATATCGTGCCTGTAAGTTGCACGATTTTGTTACGGCCCCAATCTTCAAGACTGCTTTTGTGGGTTCAAGGGAACGCATTTGAGTTTTTTTTTTATAAACTTTACTTAATTATATTATTTACAGACATTTACACCTTACGACCCTACGACAACAACGAAAAACCACGAAAACCACGAAAATTTCATCACTCTCTTCACTCAAAGTCCACCTTCAAATACCTCAGATTCTGTCACATTATATCTTGAACTCAAATTCATTACACACTCACAAACAACCTCATTGATAATAACAACTCTCTCCTTACTCAGGCTTATTCAAATGTTTCAGATTTCTTCATAGTATTCACGTTATTCAACTCAAATCACGCAATTTATTCTCAATAATAAGATACATCCTACACACACCACAATTAACCTTCCAATAAAAACACCACACCACACATCCTATACATAACCATTTTCTCTGTATTCAAATATGATACCAACATTTTCTCTGAATGCATTACAACTGTCTGGCTACACTTACTGGTCTTGAGATAAGCGGCGCGCCCATCTTGACCCTCCGGTCTGACAGCTCTGTCTCGCTGTCATCTCTCGCCCTCTCGGCTCTCTCGGCTTCTCTCTCTGCCTCTCTGTCTCTTACACCTCCTAATATACACGCGTTACTTGACTTCTCGTCCCCCCAATAACTTCCGGTTCTACAATGTTTATTTCCATTATCTTCAGTAATATCAGCTTATATCAGTAACAACCCCTTCCTCATAGCTTGTCGCTATCCGCCTTGTCCATATCATTTGCATCTGACGACCTCTGATATCACCAGATATGGGGAGAACGTTTCAGAAGCTTCTTCGGTTCTGTTTGTCTTGTCATGACTAACCGCCTCTTGCTGTTCTCGGTGGTCACAGGTTTTCTTATCCATCAGATTAGTGATAACGTCTTATAATTTTGGTACCTGCTTTCGCGTCTCTCATCTTCCTTAATTTATTCTTCTCCTTCTTACTTCCATCTTCATCTCTTCATTCTTGTTATCTTCTTTCTTACATATTTAATTTCTTCTCGATTATCAAGTTACAACAAAAATATTCTAAAATTTACCATAGAGAAATCCTGCAGACTACTGTGACCTCGTTTTAAAACCTTTGAGCTAATATCTGAAGGATTCCTTGGATACTCAGATGTCAATAATCAGTAGATAAAATCACAGAAGGGAGCACAGTTCGTATTTTGAGACAATGTCTATGCCGGAGTGAAGTGTGCTGTAGTGTAAGTATAGCACCTTCTTGAGTCGGGACAGGAGCTTTGACACTCGAACATACATCCCACTCTTGTTTCAGATTCTCTAAACAGACAGTCTCTCGAAACCATGACAAGTGTTTTCCTTATTTCTTGAGAATCAAAAGAAAACTGTGCATTTTTCTTCTTGCTGTAGATCATAAGATGAAGCGTACACCGCATACCAAAGGAGCTTTATGACACTTACCACATACCAAAGAAGCATCGCCCTTCTCTTCCTGTAAGTCTGTCTGTCTTTCTATTTGTCTGTCTGATATGATATCTGCTCCAGAGTGAGACACTTATTAATATTGAAATAACATCAGTGTCTCCATCGAAGAACTAGGTTAGGTAAAGTTAAGGTTCTGTTTAGATTAATTAAGTTTTTGTGTTTTGTGTTGTTCCCGTCATTGTTTACTCCTTGATCTAGGAAAGCATAATTTTTTTTTTTCCCTCTGAAAACAGTTGGCCCCCCAAAAATGACACAATTCTCAGTAGGTGTCATTGAGCACACCATCTTACTATAGTTCTACCTTGACCCAACACACTGACTGCTTTACGTGTGGCTTTGACAATTCAATGATATGGAGATGTGCGTGCGTGAGTGCATTCCCAAGTTATCTCCCACAAGTTTTTGTTCGAGATATTTACGGATCACCTTCTAATGGCTACCAGACCACTCACAACTGGTGACCAAATAGTGTCTGCGGTTGCCTTGTGCTGAGGAATAAATGGCAATGTCTCGAAATTTGTAGACTAAGAATATTCCCACAAAAACTCGTGACTCTCTAGACCAGGTGTGGGCAAAATACGACCCGCGGGTTCCATGCAGCTCGCCGAAGGAATTCATGCGGTCCTCCAAATGTTAGTAAATTTGAGAGAAAGTTCCCAAGCAACGCCAAATAATATTGTGTAAATTTGTTTTCCTCCCGCAGGGGTGAGTACGCATGGGAAGATAGCTTGTTCTTTAAGTCTTTCACTTTGTCTGCTTTAGATATTAATTTTCTTTGAATTAGTATATAATGCAGCCTTATATAATCTTTTTTTCTTATGTGGCCCTTGTACTGAAAAGTTTGCCCATCCCTGCTCTAGACAGTCCATGTTACAAGAATCAAAATCCAAGAAAGGAATATGTGATAGAATAAATAGCAATGTCTTAAAATTTGTAGACTATGAATATTCCCACCAAAACCCGTGACATCCGAGACAGTCTGTATTGCAAGAATCAAAACCAAGAAACGTAAAAATGTGGAAGAGCTGAGTTGAGTTGGCTACCGGAAGTACAGTATTACCTTTACATCGGCACTTCCTGATGATGATTGGTTTTCTTGATATTCTGGGTCTTTTTTTTTTCTATTTCTTTCACTTTTTAGGTCTGGTTTCCCTTCAAAAAGCATAAATAATTCGCCTTTTTTCACTTATTCTCTCTGATTTTCTAAAATTTATGTAAAGATCCTATATTAGTTTTTACACACGTATTCTGGAATAAAAAAAAATTTTCGTGCCTTGACACACACACACACACACACACACACACACACACACACACACACACACACACACACACACACACACACACACACACACAGTACGTACGTTATCTTTCTTTTCATTAACTCTTCCAACTTTGTCTGTCGACTTCTACCTTTCCTTCCTGCTGGAAGTTTGCCTACATTCAGCCTGTTCCTAAATAGGGTGACCGTTCTAACCCCTCAAGCTACCGTCCTATAGCTTTAATCTCTTGCTTGTCTAAAGTTTTTGAATCTATCCTAAATAGGAAGATTCTCAAACATCTGTCACTTCACAATCTTCTGTCTGATCGCCAGTATGGCTTCCGTCAAGGTCGCTCTACTGGTGATCTTCTGGCTTTCCTTACTGAGTCTTGGTCATCCTCTTTTAGAGATTTCGGTGAAACTTTTGCTGTTGCGTTAGACATATCAAAAGCTTTTGATAGAGTCTGGCATAAAGCTTTGATTTCAAAACTGCCCTGCTACGGCTTCTATCCTTCTCTCTGCAACTTTATCTCAAGTTTCCTTTCCGACCGCTCTATTGCTGCTGTGGTAGACGGCTACTGTTCTTCTCCTAAACCTATTAATAGTGGTGTTCCTCAGGGTTCTGTCCTGTCACCCACTCTCTTTCTATTATTCATTAATGACCTTCTTAACCAAACTTCTTGCCCTATCCACTCCTACGCTGATGACACCACGTTCTTTCAGAGACGTCCAACCCTTCAGGAAATCAACAGATCACGCGGGACGCCACGGAACGCCTGACTTCCGATCTTTCTAAGATTTCCGATTGGGGCAGAGAAAATCTAGTAGTTTTCAATGCCTCAAAAACTCAATTCCTCCATCTATCAACTCGACACAACCTTCCAGACAACTATCCCTCTTCTTCAATGACACTCAACTGTCTCCCTCTTCCACAATGAATATCCTCGGTCTGTCCTTTGCTCATAATCTTAACTGGAAACTTCACATCTCATCTCTTGCTACAACAGCTTCTATGAAGTTAGGTGTTCTGAGGCGTCTCGGCCAGTTTTTCTCGCCCCTCCAACTGCTTACTCTATATAAGGGCCTTATCCGTCCCTGTATGGAGTACTCTTTGCATGTTTGGGGGGGTTCCAGTCACACAGCTTTGCTTGATAGGGAGGAATCGAAAGCTCTTCGTCTCATCAACTCCCCTCTGACTAACTGTCTTCAGTCTCTTTCTCACCGCCGAAATGTTGCATCCCTTTCTATATTTTATCGCTATTTTCATGGTAACTGTTCTACTGATCTTGCTAACAGCATGTCTCCCCTCTTCCTGCGGCCTCGCTGCACAAGGCTTTCTTCTTCCTCTCATCCCTATTCTGTCTAACTCTCTAATGCAAGAGTCAACCAGTACTCTCAATCATTCATCCCTTTCACTGGTAAACTCTGGAACTCCCTCCCTGCATCTGTATTTCCGAATTCCTACAACTTGTCTTCTTATAAGTCAGTAGGTGCGCGCGCATATACTTGCTAGTTCTGTAGTGGTGCTCCGCTTTTCACGCATATTATTGCATGAAAAAAGGCTCTCACTGACTTCTCAGTGAGCACAGTAGTGTATGAATGTCCTGTGATGAAAAAAAAAAAACAGGAACATTTATGGAAAGTGTTGCAGCTAGATAGAAAATAAGTGAAAAGGAGTGGAAGACTCCAAGATGGCGGAGATATATGCCATTTCAGCATTATTACCTTCGTCCTGTTATAAGTGTAGCTCTGATTCTGGAGACCCAGCAAAATTCATTAAATGTTGTCTGTGTAGCCGGTGGGCTCATACGAAATGTGTGAATCTGGCAGGGATTAAATCTGAAAATATCTGCAACGTGAGGTATCTGTGCGATGTTTGCTTCATTGAGGTGTCGGCTCTGAAGAAATTCATCAATGATGTTGAGGAATTTAAGTCTGATTTGAAGAGCATTACTGCTAAAGCTGACAAGATGATGGCAATAGTTGATAATAAGATGGCAAGAATGGAGGAGATACGTATCAAGGTCGATGAGGCAACAGAAGGCTTGGCGGGAGTTGCTGAGTCGCTGTCTGCTGATTCGGAAAATTCCACGCCTTGGCAGGATGTGAAGAGGAAGAGGAGGATGAAAAAGAACCTGCTTGTTGTAGGGATAACTCAGGATTCTGAAGCAAATCTGAAGAATGAAGTTTCTCATGCTTTGGATGGAATGCAAATTAATGATACAAAGTTTGCTAATGATGGCAAAAAATAGTGATGAATTTTGCCGATGAGAGTCTGAGAAATGAGGCAGCCCAGAAACTGGAGAATGTTGAAAAGTTGACAACTAAATCTGTTCAGAAAATTAAACCCAAGATAATGCTATGTAATGTCCATAAGGAAGAGACTAAGGAGGGTATCATTGATACAATTATTGCAAGAAATGACTACCTTCAAGCAGTTCCTGATATCAAGTCAAAGATTGAGAATATTTTTTGCAAACCAGCAGCAGGGGGCACAGTTCATTACATCATGAAATGTGATCCAATGATAAGACAGTTGTTGCATCAGCATCAGGACAGGATTAAGCTTGAATGGGGAGTTTACCAGGTTCGCGACAGGTATCATGCACTTATCTGTTACCATTGTCAAAGGTATGGTCATACTGAGGCAAACTGCAATGCCAAGAAAAATGGTGAGCATCCCGTTTGCTTTAAATGTGCAGGCAACCACAAGTCCAAGGATTGCACATCTACAGAGAAGAAATGCATAAACTGTGTGAGGTTTAAGAAACAGAATACTGACCACTCGGCGAATAATAGTTGTTGTGTTGTGTTGGAAAGTGAGATTGACAGGATCAGAAATATTACAGATCATGGCTACTAATGCTGTGAGCTCTATGTTGAAATGTGGTTTATCAAATGTCCAGTCAGTTGGAAACAAGACAATAGAAATCAGAACTTTAATTAGTGATGAGAATCTGGATATTCTTGCTTTGATTGAAACATGGCTGAGTGAATATGATACTGCGAGAATTAAAGAAATGACCCTTTGACACTCATACATTTGTGCACATACCAAGGAAGACGATGCAGACCCATACAGACTACATGAGCCAAGAAATAACCTTGACATGGGATGTCGAGTATTTGCAAGATGCGCACCAAGGATTTACAATAAACTGCCAAGTGATATTAAAGGTTGTGCGAGGATCGATATCTTCAAAAAGAAATTGAAGACATATTTGTTCAAGGAAGTTTATGATTTTAACGGCATGGAAATCAAAGACAATTATAGATGCTAGTTGCTTTTGAGGGAGGCTCTGCTGAGCGCTGCCTCGCAGTGGAGCGGAGCCTTGAACAAACACCCCAAGTAAGTAACAAGTAATAAGAGGGAGGTATCGAGGCATTAGCTCCCCTAATTCTGGCTGACGGTTTTGGCACTTTTTGTACTCTTTGGAGAGCCAGCGCTCAAGTGGGCCTTTTTTTTTTTTTACTTTCTTTTTTTGCCCTTGGCTGGCCCTCTTCCCTACGTAAAAAAAAAAATATCTTTCATTAAAATGCATGTGCCCCGTTATGATGATTAATGACTACCAGACATGACCTCACGTCTCCAAGTACGCGTTTATTGCCCCCCACCCCACATACACACACTTCACCTCTCTCTCTCTCTTTGTATCCTAGGACGACCACGACGAGGACAGCCAGAGTGACATATCCGCCTCGGCCACAGAGACCTCTTCCCTGGTGACGGTGCGGGCCGGCTGCTGCAGCTTCAACCCCGTGAGCAAGACGGGCAAGCGATGGCACCAGCTGCAGATGGTGACTCTGCCCTTCATCCCCATCGCTGCCCTCATCATCCAGAACTGCATCCTGGTATCCAACGTCGTCACCCACCAGAACGAAATTAAGATTCTTGGCAGGCAGGTAAGAGAGAGAGAGAGAGAGAGAGAGAGAGAGAGAGAGAGAGTACATTTTTTTATACAGTGAAGGGATGAGTAGGTGGTAGAAATTGCGTTAAATATTCCTATACAAAACAACAATAATTATTACCTTCATTTCCTTCGTGTTAAAATCTATTTCTTCACAAGCGAATAAGTAGTAGTGAGCAGTGAGCAAGGTGAAGGTAAATTCTCACATCTGTCGCATCTTTATCTCAATAGTCGCGAGGATAGCAAGAGAATGTCAGTGAGATTAAATGTGACGAGGGAGAGGAAAAAAAAGAGAAAGATTAAGAAAGGAAGACAGAGAAAACAGCGAACTCAAAAAAAAAAAAAAAAAAGCTGCTGGTGATGGAAGAGGAGGTGGTGATGGTGGTGGTATAGTGATGGTGGTGGTGGAGGTGATAGTGATGGTGGTGGAGTAGTAAGAGTATACAGTAAGAGAGTTGTCAGTAATGGTAGTGAGATATACAGGAAAATGTAACATGATACTGACCGGGAGAGAAATAAAAAAAAAAAAAGATGAGGATGATGAGGGAATGGTGACAGCGGCTCGAGAGAGATTTATTTACCTGGAAGAGCGAGCAGAAGTAAGAGGACAATGGCAGCTTAGTGGTAGTAGTAGTTGAGAGATGAGAACAAGTAAGAGTAACGGTAAAATTCTGAAACCTCACAGTACACCATATACTTCAACACGCTCTTAAAGTTATTTTGAGAACAATTCCGTTTGTATTAGTTTTAAGACATTAGTGATAGTTTATTTTTAGTGTTATTTTTTTATGTAAGAGGGGAAAGCTGGCTAAGGGCAACGTCTCCATGAGAATTGTGATAAATGTCTTGAAATGAGTTACTGGCAAAACGTCTCATGAGAATTGGATGTAAAGGTTACTGTGGAAGTCCAAGGCTGTCTTCTTGATGACAGTGATACTCTAGCAAGTGTTTGTATCATGAAAGACAGAAAAGAATAAATAAATAAAAATAGATAAATAGAATAAATAGATGAAGTAGATAAATAAATGAATACATAAATAAAACGTTAAGTTAGCAAGATTCTCAGGGATTTCTTTTTTTTTAATTCCAATGACAGTTTATCGAGTATTTTGTCCAGTGGAAGGAAAAACAACAGTAATGAAAAGCGGTTCTAGTAAAAACAAATATTAGCTTCAATACCTTTTTACATAAGAACATAAGATTTTTCATGATGGCAGTGACAGCTTAACGATTTCTTTTAGTAATCAACAGGAAAGAAAGGCACCATGAAAACTTGCTCTATTAAAAACATATCCATCATTCTAGTTATATTCAAAGTAATATACATTAAGAACAACAACAACAACGACAAAAACACCTTGAAAAACAGATTATCCTTCTCTGTAAACTTTGAAAACAGTCGTGTGTGTGTGTGTGTGTGTGTGTGTGTGTGTGTGTGTGTGTGTGTGTGTGTGTGTGTGTGGCGATGGCTGATTGTGACGGTGGTGTGTGGCGCAGGTGGACGGCACGGTGGAGATGGGCATGTTGCTGACGGCGTTGCAGGTGGAGAGGGCCGAGGTGGCTTATTTCATTTTCTCCAACGGTACCAAGCTCAGGTGTGGCCAGATGTTTTTGTGTTGTTGTTGTTGTTGTTGTTGTTGTTGTTGTTGTTGTTGTTGTTGTTGTAGTGGTGGTGGTGGTGGTAGTTTCGTTATTAATGTTGTTTTCGTTACATTGAGTTTGCTGGGTGTGTATTGCTATTATTGTTATTAGTGTTATTAGTGTTATTATTGTTATTAGTGTTATTATTATTATTATTATATATTATTATTATTATTATTATTA
This sequence comes from Portunus trituberculatus, assembly GCF_017591435.1. Classification (NCBI taxonomy): domain Eukaryota; kingdom Metazoa; phylum Arthropoda; class Malacostraca; order Decapoda; family Portunidae; genus Portunus; species Portunus trituberculatus. The sequence goes on along the minus strand of NC_059271.1, from coordinate 7,987,716 downwards.
TTATTATTATTATTATTATTATTATTATTATTATTATTATTATTATTATTATTATTATTATTATTATTATTATTATTATTATTATTATTATTATTATTATTATTATTATTACTACTACTACTACTACTACTACTACTACTACTACTACTACTACTACTACTACTACTACTACTACTACTACTACCACTGGCACTACTGCTGCTGCTGCTGCTACTACTACTACTGCTACTGCTGCTACTACTGCTGCTGCTGCTACTGCTGCTGCTGCTGCTGCTGCTGCTGCTGCTGCTACTACTACTATCATTATTGTTGTAGTAGTAATAGTAATAATAGTAGTAGTAGTAGCAGTAGTAGTAGTAGTAGTAGTTTGTTGTTGTTGTTGTTGTTGTTGTAGACGTAGAAACAACATTATTAGTAAGAGCAATGAGGAATTCCGGTTACGTGACATTTACGTTTACTGAAAAGCAAAATTTCTCGGTGATCGTCCGTGGCAGACTGTAACCCTAACTCAACTAAAAAACAAAACAACAAAAAAAAAAAGACTAAAACTAACTCAACTCAAAACAACAACAACTACAACAAAAAACTTCACATCCATAAAATCTCGAACCTTCGTGCCCCAAATGACACCACAGTGAACCAATGTCTTCCCTTTTTACTCACCACTGGCCCCTCTTGTATGAAAAAAAGGAGGAAAAAAAAAAATAACAACTAGGGCGTGGGACTGCTGAAGGGTACTTTAAACAATACCAACATACAACAATACTAACATACACCAGCTTCTGCGAGGTCCCAGTGTGGTATATGAATGAATTATTGTGATCAGAAAGGAGAATTAATGAAGAGAGAGAGAGAGAGAGAGAGAGAGAGAGAGAGAGAGAGAGAGAGAGAGAGAGAGGTGACTTCCTAACACGCCCTGAGAGTAGGTTCATCTAAATATTTATGAAGCATCTTGTCTGTTAGCTGGCTGGGGAAAAGAAACGTATATAAGGATGGAGAGAATTGAGACCAGGAATATTAGAGATGAGATATGTAATGTGTGTTAGTTCTGCTTTTCATGTTCTTATCCTTCTTCCTTCAAGACTGGATATGAGTCAGTGGTTGTAATGACCGATAGAATTGAGACAAGGAAAGTTAGAGATTTGTTATACATGTGTGCGAGTTTTGCTTTTCAACGTTCTTATCCTTCCTCCTTGAAGGCTGGATATGAGTCACTGTTTCTCAGGCAGTGAACATAAGTGGTCATAACAAACAGTGAATGTGCAGTACGTAATATAAAGGCAACTGTTTGAAATGACTTCCTCGGTGGTGTAGCGTTCAGTGTCAGTGCCTTGTTCTCATTATCTTGTGATGGAATGATAAATGTAGTTCGTTGTGCTCAGTAGTGATTATCAGGATAAGTACTAGCGATAGAGGACGGATTCAGCATTCAATCTCTTCAGTACTGGGACGTATCTTGGGATTTGTGTATGATTAGAACATTTTACTGACATAAGGAAGAGTCTTTGGAGGTCAGAAGATTAATGGTCACAATCTTCATTATTTTAACTCCCCACATAAGCTGTATAAAATCACCAAATAGTAAACAGAATGAATATGGAAACGCGTCATGATACTGAAGGGATTAAGAAGGAGGTTTCAAGACATTTATCGGCTCAGCTCTGTTTGGAGACTGGCATCTAAGTGGGCCTCTTGTTTTTTTTGTTGCCCTTGGCCAGTTTCCCCTCGTACATGGAAAAAAAAGAAAATAGTCACTGCAGGCCATTGGATTACGGTGGAAAAAATTAAAAAAAGAAAATCAGTGTGAATCAACAGTCTTAGATATATATTTCTTTTTCCAAAGCTTGTGTCCTTTTCATTCACGCTTAGGCCTTAGGAAATTCGAATTGTTGGAAAAAAAAGCGAAAAATATTGAAATGGTATTACCCTGAAAATTTATATGGAAGGAATTTATTGTAAATCAGTGTGGTCTCTTTATGCTGATATATTTGTTATTCTGCGGGAAATGGTCTTAATGTAAGCTCCACCCCCTCACCTGAGTGGTTGAGCTAACAGTGAGTTCATAGCAGTCTCTCCTCTGATTGGTGGACAGTGTGCCGGCAGTATCCAGTGTCCAGTGTCAGAGCAGTGTGTTGTGACTTGCCCTGTGTGATGTGACGTGCATTGTTTGTCACTTTGGTATGATGGGAAATGCCTGATTTGTCATTCCGGTAAAGAGGAATTCTAAAGTATTGCTGTGACTATCATGCAAAACGAGTAGAACTAATGAAGGCTCGAGTAACGGCAGGTTTGAGTATTCTTACAGATTATTTGTGTGTTGAATTTGTTTGAAATCGCATTGAGTAGTTCTAAACCAAACATGGCGCTTAACAAGAAGTGTCATGAAGTAAGGGGTGGAAAGTGGAGAGAGAAGAAAGGAATTTTTATTTTATGTTTTAAGTTTTATATGTGTTAATGAGGAGGTGGTTGTGTGAGTACAGAGTATAAGTAATCTGTTAACTATGGAAGGCAGGTCACGTCTATCATGTGCTGAAGACTGTCCACCAATCAGTGACAGCCGTGGAAGTGAGCTCGACCAATCAGCTGAAGGGGCGGGACTTAGCTTAACCATTTCATTGCGATGTGTTAAAACTCACACCAAAAACACTGCAAGAAATTGTTACAAACACTAGCGAAAAAGAAAAGGAGGAGAGAAAACAAGGGATTAAAAGATCAGATTTTTCAATTTGTATGTGGTATGCTCGTAATGTTTTGAGGTGGGTGTGCGACAAGAATGAATGTCCCAAAGTGGTCTGTGAGAGAGGGACGGCGCGACAAGCAACAGTGGAAGGGTTAGGCGTGTGTGGCTGTCATGATTGTCAATCCTGCCCAAGTGTTTGGCGGCGTCCTGTTCTGCCATACCCTGTCCTGCCCTGCCCTGCCCTGCCCTGCCAGCCTTGTGTGTGTGGGGAATAATGCTGCCACCACTCTTGTCCCTCTTGTCCTTGTTGTTATTGTTGTTGTTGTTATAACAATAATAATAGTAGTAATGATAATAATGATAATGATAGTAATAATAATTATAATAATGATAATAATAATAATGATAATAATAATAATAATAATAATAATAATAATAATAGTAATAGTAATAACGATAATTATAGTAATGATGTTGTTAAATATTATTATTATCATTGTAGTTATTAGCATTATTGTTATTTTTATCACAATTATTGTTATTATTGTTGTTGTTGTTGTTGTTGTTGTTGTTATTAGCAATATTATATATATATATATATATATATATATATATATATATATATATATATATATATATATATATATATATATAATAATAATAATAATTTTGGGCAGAGTTCTTAATTACAAAATTTTTATAACACTGACGCGTCGGACATAAAATGCAAGTATTTGTATTTGTTGACGTTTTCACAGTGCAATATCATTTGCTGTCACTCTCCAATGCTAATCATGAACTTCTTCAAAACACACCTTAGTGGTGATCGCAGCCCACGATGAAAAAAAAAAAAAAAAAAATGGCGGCTAAGAGAGGGCTTTGAATATCTGGCCCCTGAGGTCTTTCCGTAGATGAATCACGCACTCTTGTTTACTGCGTTTGCCATGAGGTGAGTCTCCCGGGCCGAACACGTCATGCTGGGTCACGCTCAACCTCTTAATCATGGAACACTTTGCTGTGGTTCAGTGTTAAATCTCTGAGCTTATTATTGTTTCAGACAACATAGCTGTTGGAAGCCAGCTCACCACTGAGACTGGTCTGTGTGTGTGTGTGTGTGTTTCACTGTTTGATCTGCTGCAGTCTCTGACGAGACAGCCAGACGTTACCCTACGGAACGAGCTCAGAGCTCATTATTTCCGATCTTTGGATAGGTCTGAGACCAGGCACACACCACACACCGGGACAACAAGGTCACAACTCCTCGATTTACATCCCGTACCTATTCACTGCTAGGTGAACAGGGGCTACACGTGAAAGGAGACACACCCAAATATCTCCACCCGGCCGGGGAATCGAACCCCGGTCCTCTGGCTTGTGAAGCCAGCGCTCTAACCACTGAGCTACCTGGCCGTGTGTGTGTGTGTGTGTGTGTGTGTGTGTGTGTGTGTGTGTGTGTGTGTATCGCAGCTCTGTATTTGATCATTGCCCTTTATGCCTGGTCGTCCTCGACTCGCCCGTAATGATAGAAACCTTGTTTTTTTTTCTCTCTCTCCTATTCTTTCTTTTGTGTATTGACTTTTCTCCTCTCCCCTCCTCACGCCTCTACCATCTCTCTCTCTCTCTCTCTCTCTCTCTCTCTCTCTCTCTCTCTCTCTCTCTCTCTCTCTCTCTCTCTCTCTCTCTCTCTCTCTCTCTCTCTCTCTCTCTCTCTGGTTTGGGGACAAATCGCGGTGTTCCCAGTTGTCGTTAGCTACAACTTCTTTCCCCTTGAGTTCCATTTGGTCATGTCGGCAGTGTCGTGATGGCCACAGTGACCAGTGGCTGTGTTGCCAAGTGTCACGTAACATTATCACACAGTACACAGTGTTCACCGTCCAGGGCCTCTTGTCGCTTACACAGGGCGACACAGGCCATCTCTTCCGAATTGAATGAAGGTTCATATTCATAGGTTTTTTTCCTACGTGTCAACCATTCATTCATCATCAACACAAAATGTGGAATGACTGTAACACGAGTGAATGTGATGAACTCTGAAATAAAGTTTTTTTTAAAAAAGATATACCGTCACGCAAGATATTGTGTAGATAGTAATGGATGGTTGGCATACGCGAAAAAACCTCTCCTGAATCCCTGGACGTGTGGTGAGAAACACAGTCTTGTCCTCCTTTCAGACAGTAGAGAAAGGGTGCGAGACACACTGTGAGCACAGACGTTGGGACTCTGAAATCGCTCCAAGTTATCCTAAGTCAGCGTGGTCTCCACGCCTGTGTCCTGATCATGATGTTGCCGCTGGTGGTGGTGGTGGTGGTGGTGGTGATGGTGGACAAAACTATCGCAGCTGTAAGCCCCACCTACTCAGGGAAGATGGGCGGGGCTTAGAGATCCAGACACAACATGGTTGCACGTGTGAAAAAAGTGGCGCGCTAACGACCTGAGGGATTACAAGCATGTTGTGACGAGGCCTCCCCTCAAGTGGCGCTGCCCGCCCGGCGTGACATGAACATGCACTGCATTGGAGCCGTGTCATCTTGTCCACTAACTTTAATAGTTGAACAGCAGTTCCTGTTCTGTTCCGTGCTGCAGCACTGTGCTGGTGTCACTTCATTGCATCCAGCTGATAGGAAACACTCTGTACAAGGAACAGTTGTTGTATTGAGTCAGGGAAGCAGAGGCCTTGTTGCATCTCTCTGTTTTGCTGCACGTATCTTAGGGAACCTCAACTCTATTCACAAGGCTGATTTAATTAGTGTTCTTGTTCGAAAAAAAAAGGGACTTTCTGCAATAACACTACTTCCCTGTGGAAGGTGAGGAGCGGGGAAGCGGCGCCTGTTGACAGAGTAATAATAAACACTCCCGCTGTGGTTAGTGTGATGCCGAGCCTGCTCATTTAAAGCCGCTGCGTTAATTATGTTGTGTTGTGATTGTTTGCTTGTCGTGATGGACGGTGATGGAAATCTGTCAAGCACCTCTGGAGGCGTTCTCACACAAACCACAGCCACCCCCTTATCTTTACCAGCCCATGAACACCTGCACGCATCTAATAGTGTCTCACCAGAACAAACCAGACACTGATGCACACGAGGCAGAAACTTGACAATAAATGGAAAAAAGATATAAACAACACACCAAGGAAACACGGCAGGCACCTCACGTGTCTCTTCCTTCTTGGACTTTCCGGCGTCATGAATCTCTCTCTCTCTCTCTCTCTCTCTCTCTCTCTCTCTCTCTCTCTCTCTCTCTCTCTCTCTCTCTCTCTCTCTCTCTCTCTCTCTCTCTCTCTCTCTCTCTCTCTCTCTCTCTCTCTCTCTCTCTCTCTCTCTCTCTCTCTCTCTCACTCACACACACACACACACACACACACACACACACACACACACACACACACACACACACACACACACTCTCTCTCTCTCTCTCTCTCTCTCTCTCTCTCTCTCTCTCTCTCTCTCTCTCTCTCTCTCTCTCTCTCTCTCTCTCTCTCTCTCTCTCTCTCTCTCTCTCTCTCTCTCACACACACACACACACACACACACACACACACACACACACACACACACACACACACACACACACACACACACACACTTCGTCTTCCTCAACTCTTTATGCTACACACGTTTACTGCAGCTCTTACCACTTGCCTCTCTCTCTTCCCCCCTTCATCATTTTCTTTCTCCCTTTCTCCCTTCCTTTCTTCCTTTCTCCTTTCCCCCATCCTCCTCTCCGTTCTCTTTACTTGTCTTTCATTCTCTTTCTTTCTTTTCATCATGGTTTGCTCAACTTAATTCCTGTTTATGTGTTCTTTATCATTTGTGTACTTCCATTTATTTTTCTCTTTCATTTTCTAGTCTATTATTTGCCTTTTTTTTTTCACTTCATCGCCTTTTATCTACTGATCCTTCTCTCTTTTCTATCATTGCTTCTCATTCGTTCACGTCTGTCTGTCTACTCTCTCTCTCTCTCTCTCTCTCTCTCTCTCTCTCTCTCTCTCTCTCTCTCTCTCTCTCTCTCTCTCTCTCTCTCTCTCTCTCTCTCTCTCTCTCTCTCTCTCTCTCTCTCTCTCTCCTTCATATGTCTGTTCTCTCTCTTTACTCTGCACTCTTTCCGAACAACTTAAAACTCCTTCCTCTCAAGTAAACAGCTGAAGGTTCTCTCTCCCCTTTCCCTCCTACCGTCGTTCATAAATGTCTTCCTCTCCCTACATTTTAATTGAGATGAAAACAAACTGTGGTGCTGTGAAGATGTCCTACCCAGGCGTCTTAATGAAGGTTAACTGTTTCAAAGTCTGGGAAAAACATTGTCCATATTGAGTCTTCTATTACAGGGGATATTGCAAGGAAGTGAAATTTCTTAGACCACTAAAAGTATTCTTCATAATAGCGATCACGCCACGCACATGAGCTTGTGAGGATAAGAATGCGAGAGGTCCAGCTTCATCATTGTTTATTTTGCTTTTGATATGACATTTGTGCTTGTTCCGGTACGATTCCATTAGTCTTTTGTTACATGTAAGGACGACTCTGGCCAAAATAATAATAACAGCAATAACAAATAAATCAATAGTAAAAGAAGACTTACTAAAGGTGCCGGACTTGTAGGGATCAGTGCAAAGGAATATGCAAAATGACGAGAAGTGTCTTGAAACCTCCTTTTTGAAAGAAATTAAGTTGTAGGTGGGGGAAATATAGGAGCAGGTAAGAAAATCATGGAGTTATGTGGTAAAGAAAATAAAAGACTGAGAAATACTGATTAACTCTTGCATTAGGGTGGTGGAAAGAATATAAATGAATAATGTAAGAAGTCTTGCGGTGAATTGATATAAATTTGCAAATCCACAAAACTGAGGGACTTACACTGTCAAACTAAATCTTTGTGGATTCTTACGTACGTTCCCTCCACTCAGAAGTGTTGTTTATTGATCCCTGGGGCATCGCTGCTCTTATCAAGGGGAGAAGAGTGGCGGGGCTGTGTTGCGTGCAATATCCTTGCGTCATGTTAGAGCGTGGGGCTGCTGTCAACCCTGCTCGAGATCTAAC
>NC_059271.1:7970000-7977500 GCF_017591435.1 Portunus trituberculatus | reverse complement strand
CTGCAGATACTGGCTTGACTGGTTAGGTAAGGGCAGGGGGAGGCGGACCATCGCTATAGCCTTGTAACAGTGCGTCGTGTAGTCTTGTGCACTAAGGGTCTGGTACTGGTATCGGAAGGCTGGTAGTGCTAGTGGTGGTGGTGGTGGTGGTGTTTTTTTGAGTATTAGTAGTATATTAATAATGATGGTGGTAGTGGTTTTCGTGGTGGTGGTGGTGGTGGTGGAGCTGTTGGTATTAGTAGTATATTAATAATGATGGTGGTAGTGGTTTTCGTGGTGGTGGTGGTGGTGGTGGAGCTGTTGGTATTAGTAGTATATTGATGGTAATGGTGTCGGTGGTGGTGGTGGTGGTGGTGGTGGTGGTGGTGATAGTAGTGGTGGTATTGGTATTAGTACTATTAATGATGGTGTTAATGGTGGTGGTTGCATGAAAGAGACAGAGAAAGAGAGAGAGATTAGGATTTTTTTTTCTTTTTCCTTTTTGTTTCTCTTCTTCACTACATTAATATTTCAAGAGAATTTGGTATGAAAAATGTGTTTGAGAAAAGTTCTAAATGATAATGTGGGGGAGAGAGGGAAAAAGAATTGTGTTGAGATGAAAGTTAAGACCGAGAAAGTTTCAGAGAATGCCCATTAACTTACACAAAGCCCACTCACTCTCCGTAAATGGAAATACAAAGTTCATGTTACTGAGGTACAGCTTTGGAATACTGTGTTTACTGTGTTTCCTGAAAGAACATCACGAGAAAAAGAAGGGAGAGAGAGAAAAAAAAAAAAACTCAACAACTCTTAAGTAAACTCCATTAATGAACTAAAGAATGTATGGAATGTCTGAAATATTTTAGAAGACACAGTAATATGAATCCATTTGTGTTAGGTTCGTATAGCAGAACAAGAGAGAGAGAGAGAGAGAGAGAGAGAGAGAGAGAGAGAGAGAGAGAGAGAGAGAGAGAATTGAGAAAAAAGAAAACACCCATGAGAACCCAATCAGTCTTCTCCGTGGCCTTTGAAATGTAACATTCTTGAAAGCCCAGAGCGTTTCAAGACACGATGCATCAACAAGGTTTCCGCATCGTCTGTAAAAAGGAAGAGAGAAAGAAAGAAAGAAAGGAGAAAAGCAATCATAAGGAGCCGGTCATTCACCTCGGCAGCATTTGAAAAATAACTCCCTGGGGCACTGCAAGATACGAACACCAGCGACTATCTATTTTAGGCTCCAATTCTGAAAAGTTTTGTCGTCTCATCTCGTCCATAATTAACGCACCAGCCAGCGGGAGTTACTGCGGTTGCCAGAGGGGATGTTTTTCGTGTTTTTAGCTGTGATTTAACAAGGAAGTCATGCTCTGTCACTGGGGAAAAACATGCAGCAAAAAACGGATCTCGCAAGGCGTCGGTCTGTCTGTTTTGTCCACTCTCGCCTCAAAACTTTCCACGTCAAACTTCACCAAAACATTCAAATATTTTTTTCTAAGTTTGTATTCCATTGGTATACGACATAAAAAAAATAATAATTATGAATAAGATAATATATAAATTTGGTGAAAAGATAACTAGGTAAATAAGTAACAATGAATGATAGTGACAGTAGCAAAATTCTTCTTTGTATAATGGTGTGAATGCTACCGAAACCTGAATATAGACAATGATTTGCTCGTTTACTCATTCATGTATGTATGTATGTATGTATGTATGTATGTATGTATATATGTATGTATGTACGTATGCATGTATATGTATATGCGTATGTGTCTATGTGTCTATCTATTTACCTATTTGCTTATTTATTCATTTATTTACCTATATATGTATGTATGTATGTATGTGTCTATCTATTTACATATCTACTTATTTATTCATTGATTTACCTATGCATGTATATATGTATGTGTCCGTGTGTCTATCTATTCATCTTTCTGTCTATTTATTCATATATTTACCTATTCTCTCATAACTAAACCGTACACAATCAAAAACATTGCTACACTATAAGGATGTACGATAAATACTGAGTTAATAGACATCGTACACTTACTTTACCCCCTCGCCCCCCAGCTTACCCTTATACTGCCAGGGCCGCCGGGGTGGCTTGTCTAGTAGACTACCATGCAGAGCGGCTCTGACATAACTTTTCGTCTTCGTACCCAGCCAGTCATTAAGTCGTATTAACAGTTATAGTAATAGTAGTAATAGCAATAGTAGTAGTAGTAGTAGTGTCGTGATCCGAGCTGTTGCACGACGTTGCACAAATTCTCTAGCTACTGGTTACAAAAAGCCAAAGGTTTTTTCTACCTTTAATTAACAAAAATAATATCTATACATAAGATGTTCGGTACGGCGCCGGCAAATGACAACCACAACTCCTTCTGTCGCCTTCTCTAGTGCAATTCATTACAATTTCTCTTACAACCATACATAAGAATTACTTTAATCTCATATACGAATGCAACAACGTAACTCGTCACTGAACATACATAATTGTTTCATGTGCAATAATTCAAACTTACTCTCTTCATCTTTCAATATCTGAACAATGTGCCTTATTTATCCGTAAATCTCATATGCAGTAAGTACAACATTCTCCTTTTCAACCAGTTACCCATATATAAAAATTATCTTTACTTGGTACATGAATAAAAGCAACCAACGTAACACACCACTAAATATATTACCATACACATAGAGTTACCTTACTCCGTTCGTGAAAATGACAACGTAACACACCACCGAATATAATGACAAATCTTGATATATCCACGCAAGTAACTTCACTCAACAAGTCTCATATGGAACAAACCCACTTTCTCTTAGTAACACTATATAAGAACTACTTTAACTTCGTACACGAATACACACAAGTAACTTATCCGTCAGAGCACCACCACATTCTTTACTCGTAACACGGGAATGTAAGTATATCACGGCGTCATATTGATCCAAGTACATATTATACATAAACACATATCCTAAAATAATACCTTAACATCCTATCATGGTTCCTCCTCCAATCTAATTTACCTCAAAAGACTGCATTGCTACTCATAGCTCCACTTACTGTTTATATGAAGCACAAAACATTCATGCCGCCCTCAGCTATGCAGCCGAGCCACGGTTGTCCTCTCTGTTTCCGCACTTGCCTCTCTCTGCCTCATGCTTCTACAATTTCCCTTCAGGAACTTATGGGGCGTGTCTTAACCGGCACAACACGCCCCTCAAATGTACCATTCACAAATCAAGTACAAGCTCACGTGATCCCCACGTGTGTGGTATCAACAATATCTAAGAACAACAACATCACAGGATGTTTACCTTACCTGGGCTGGCCTGTGTCATTAACTGTTTCCTTTTCCCCCTCCTGCCCCTTCTAATCCCTTTTATGGCTGTGTGCAACAACACAGAGCGTACTGGCAAACTATCATACATCGATGTTTTCTGTATTTCTTGTTTCTTCATATTTCAATTATAATGCGGGCATCCAACAGTAGTAGTAGTAGTAGTAGTAGTAGTAGTAGTAGTAGTAGTAGTAGTAGTAGTAGTAGTAGTAGCAGCAGCAGCAGCAGCAGCAGCAGCAGCAGTAGTAGTAGTAGTGGTGGTGGTGGTGGTGGTGGTGGTGCAGCAGCAGCAGCAGCAGCAGCAGCAGCAGCAGCAGCAGCAGCAGCAGCAGGTGGTGGTGGTGGTGGTGGTGGTGGTGGCAGCAGTGGTGGTGCAGGTGGCAGTGGTGGTGCAGTGGGTGGTGGTGGTGGTGGTGGTGGTGGTGGTGGCAGCAGCAGCAGTGGCAGTGGCAGCAGCAGCAGCAGCAGCAGGTGGCAGTGGTGGTGGTGGTGGTGGTGGTGGTGGTGGTGGTGGTGGTGCAGTGCGGCAGCAGCAGCAGCAGCAGCAGGGTGGTGGTGCAGGTGGTGGTGGTGGTGGTGGTGCAGGTGGTGGTGCAGCAGCAGTGGTGGTGCAGCAGCAGGTGGTGGTGGTGGTGGTGGTGGTGGTGGTGGTGTGGTGGTGGTGGTGCAGCAGTGTGGTGGTGTGGTGTGGTGGTGGTGGTGGTGGTGGTGGTGGTGGTGGTGGTGCAGTGGTGGTGGTGGTGGTGGTGGTGGTGGTGTGCAGCAGGTGGTGGTGTAGCAGCAGTAGTAGTGGCAGTGGTGCAGTGGTGGTGGTAGTAGTAGTAGTGTAGTAGTAGTAGTAGTGGTGGTAGTAGTAGTAGTAGTAGTAGTAGTAGTAGTGTAGTAGTGGTAGTAGTAGTAGTAGTAGTAGTAGTAGTAGTAGTAGTAGTAGTAGTAGTAGTAGTAGTAGTAGTAGTAGTAGTAGCAGCAGCAGCATAAAAACAAAACATTTTACCTTACCCCCTTCATGCCTTCCTTTTTTCCCTGTATTTACAGATTTTGGGTTAAAAGAAAAAAAATTAAAGACATAAGAAAATCAGAACATAAAGTAGATCAACATGTGGCAGTTCTTGTATACATGTTTACTTACGTCCATTCATCCTCCCTATCCAGAAATCTACTTGATCTAAAGTCCGCCATGAAGTAGGCAGCCGCCAATGCATTACTGGCTCTATCCAAGCATCTAGGAACACGTGCATCATGATATTCACGGGCAACAGACGTGCAAGGTGCACACTCCTTATATTATACTAAGCGATGCAAAGCTGCCTTGTCTTGTTTCACTGATCACCTTAATTTTCCACAATTTTCAAACACCCTCGTTTTTTCACTTGCAATCGATGATTTTCTATTCGGATCAAAATCTAAATGAAGATTGAAAAAGTTTCGGCCAAAATTTGTTGAGGGCCGTGACGGTCTTGGGCGCCGCACTGGGGGAGAAGGTGGCTGTCGGGTCCGGCCTGGGGCCCAAGGCAGGGAACTGGCAGCAGGTCCTTCTATTCCTTTGCGGCCTCAAGCTTCAGTGATAATCATCCACTTGCAGTGCCTCATACTAGGCAAGGAGTTGCCATAAGCAAGGGATCAATGTCTACCATTCACCAGATGTTGACCAGAGGGGGGAGTCCTTATAGGGAAATAAGAGCTCCTTCCATAGAGTCTGGTGGAGGGTGTCTCTTGATTGTGGTAGCACTGGGCTGAATAAATCGCCATGAACGAGGGCACGCTGTGCACCATGCACTAGACACTGGCAGTACGAGGGAGTCCTTTAGAGGTGAGAGGGCTCACTTCATGCCAGTGGCTGGGGCGTAGTGTGTGGCACGCTGTGCACCATGCACCAGACACTGGCAGGACGAGGGGGTCCTTCAGGGGTGAGAGGACTCACTTCATGTCAGTGGCTGGGGTGTGGTGTGTGGCACGCTGTGCGCCATACACCAGACACTGGCAGTACGAGGGGGGTCCTTCAGGGGTGAAAGGGCTTCCTTCATGTCAGTGGCTGGGGTGTGGTGTGTGGCACGCTGTGCGCCATACACCAGACATTGGCAGTACAAGGGGGTCCTTCAGGGGTGAAAGGGCTTCCTTCATGTCAGTGGCTGGGGTGTGGTGTGTGGCACGCTGGGCGCCATACACCAGACACTGGCAGAACGAGGGGGTCCTTCAGGGGTGAAAGGGCCCCTTCATGCCAGTGTCTGGGGTGTGGTGTGGCACGCTGTACGTTATGCACCAGACATTGGCAGGACGAGGAGGGACCTCTACTGGTGAGAGGACTCACTTCATGACAGTGGCTGGGGCGTGGTGTGTGGTGGGTCATTGCTCATGGCGATCCGTGTGAGACGCGGCAAGGTTGCCTCGTCACTGCTCTCACACCCTCGGGACTGGGATGGACCCTTGGGGAGGAAGGGTTCAGCCCAGTACCAACCCAGGAAAGTAGAATTCAAATAGTTTCGTCATCGTTATCAACCGCTTCGTTATCGAGGAATCGCTTCGTGGAAAAACGTATCGTGGAAAACATTATCGTGGAAAATCGTATCGCGGAAAATATTATCGAGGAGAATCGCATCGCAGAAAATATTATCATGGAAAATCGAATCGTGGAAAATATTATCGTGGAAAATCGAATCGTGGAAAATATTATCGTGGAAAATATTATCGTGGAAAATCGAATCGTGGAAAATATTATCGTGGAAAATCGAATCGTAGAAAATATTATCGTGGAAAATCGAATCGTGGAAAATATTATCGTGGAAAATCGAATCGTGGAAAATATTATCGTGGAAAATCGAATCGTGGAAAATATTATCGTGGAAAATGGAATCGTAGAAAAACGCATCGTGAAAAATATCATCGTCGAAAAATCGTATCGCGGAAAATCAAGAGGTTGTTTATTTATTAATTTATTTATTTATTAATTTATCATATACTTCATAATATATATGTACTGTACCATGGTGTTATTTGTGCTTCTCGATATTATTTTTTTCATTTATAATTCAGTACAGACTATTTAAAAATGAATGAGAGAGAGAGAGAGAGAGAGAGAGAGAGAGAGAGAGAGAGAGAGAGAGAGAGAGAGAGAGAGAGAAGAAGGCCAGGCAAGGCAAAAAAAAAAAAAAAAAAAAGGCCCACATGAGTGCTGGTTCTCTAGGAAGAGGAGAACCGTCAGCCAAAATTAGGGAGCAAATGCCTCGATACCTCCCTTTTAAAAGAAGACAAGTTGTAGGAATTCGGAAATACAGATGCAGGGAGGGAGGTATGAATGATTGAGAGTACTGGTTAACTCTTGCATTAGAGGGTTGGACAGAATAAGGATGAGAGGAAAAGAAAGCCTTGTGCAGCGAGGCCGCAGGTGGACGGGAGGCTTGCAGTTAGCAAGATCAGTAGTAGAACAGTTAGCATGAAAATAGCGATAAAAGATAGAAAGAGATGCAACATTTCGTCGGTGAGAAAGAGGCTGAAAACAGTTAGTCAGAGGAGAGGAGTTGATGAGAGATAAAGCTTTTGATTCCACCCTATCAAGCAAAGCTGTGTGACTGGAACCCCCCCAACATGCGAAGTGCTCCGTACAGGGGCAGATAAGGCACTTGTACAGAGTTAGTAGTTGGAGGGGCGAGAAAAACTGCCGGAGACGCCTCAAAACGCCTAATTTCATAGAAGCTGTTTCAGCAAGAGATGAGATGTGAAGTTTCCAGTTTAGATTATGAGTAAAGGACAGACGGAGGATATTCAGTGTGGAAGAAGGAGACAGTTGAGTGTCATTGAAGAAGAGGGGATAGTTGTCTGGAAGGTTGTGTTGAGTTGACAGATGGAGGAATTGAGTTTTTGAGGCATTGAAAACTACTAGATTTTCTCTGCCCCAATCGGAAATCTTAGAAAGATTGGAAGTCAGGCGTTCTGTGGCGTCCCCGCGTGATCTGTTGACTTCCTGAAGGGTTGGACGTCTCTGTAAGAACGTGGAAAGATGTAGAGTGGTATCATCAGCGTACGAGTGGACAGGGCAAGAAATTTGGTTAAGAAGGTCATTAATGAATAATAGAAAGAGAGTGGGTGACAGGACAGAACCCTGAGGAACACCACTATTAATAGATTTAGGAGAAGAACAGTGGACGTCTACCACAGCAGCAATAGAACGGTCGGA
>NC_059271.1:7957500-7965000 GCF_017591435.1 Portunus trituberculatus | reverse complement strand
AGGAGGAGGAGGAGGAGGAGGAGGAAGAGGTTGTTATGTGATAGATGAAATATAACGGGGAAAGCTGGTCAGAATAAGAGAATCTGATCTGGAAAGCGATTGACGAGAAAGAGGTGGTTGTGGTAGTGGTGGTGGTGGTGGTGGTTATTGTGGTGATTGGAGAAAGACGGAGGAGGGAATGACGTGGAGGAAGAAAATGAGAAAGATGTTTGAGAGATGATATGATGGCAAGAAGAGAGTGACGAGAGTGAGATGAAAGCTGGAGGAGGAGAAAGAAGAAAGTAAATGGAAAGAAGATGATAGAAATGAATGAGATAGGAAAGAGAGAGACAGACAGTGAGAGAAGGAAAAACGAAAAAATGACATTGAAAGCTACAAAAAAAAACAACAACAAATAAGAAAGAGAAACAAAGAAAGGAAATGAAAGGAGAACTCGACAGAAGAAAAGATAAAGAGGAAAAAGAGCAAAGGCGAAGGAAGGGAAGGAGGAAAAGGAAATGTAAACAAGGAATAAGGAAAAGGAAAGAGATTAACGCTGAATAAAAAAAAAAACAAGGAGGAAAAGGGAAAACAGCAGATTGGGGATAAGAAGGCTGAAGATGAGTAAGGAATTAGGTAAACACACACACACACACACACACACACACACAGAGAGAGAGAGAGAGAGAGAGAGAGAGAGAGATGAACCAAACTTCTATCGACGTGATTACCTCTCTCTCTCTCTCTCTCTCTCTCTCTCTCTCTCTCTCTCTCTCTCTAATACATTTAGATAACTCTTTTGCTTGTTTTTTCTTAATAAATTTTTGTTGTTCTTGGCTGGTTGCCCTCCTATAGAAAAAAGAGTAGGAGGAAGAGGAGGAGAAGGAGGAGTGGAGGAGGAGGAGAAAGAAGAGGAAGAGGAAGAGGCAACAATAGCACCAGAGATGAGAGAAGAATAAAGACATAAAGAAGTAAAGACTAAAGGAAAAAGAAAATGTGGGAGAAGAATGAGAGAGAGAGAGAGAGAGAGAGAGAGAGAGAAATATGAACATTCTTTTCTTAATCACCGTCTTTTGTTATTAATAGATAAAAGAAGAAAAAAACAAAAATAAAAAACAAAAGATACAGAAAAAAAAGAAAAAAAAAACCTATCTACCTTGAAACACAAATGAAGAAACGGACGATGAGTTACCGTGTGCCTAATCACAGAAAACGGAGGAGGCGTTCATTAAATCTGTTTTTCATGATAATTTCCCAAAACTTCCTTAAATAACTTCCCGCATAATTTGGCAACAAGTTCTTACTTTTACCCAGAGAGAGAGAGAGAGAGAGAGGGGGAGGGAGGAGAGATGAAAAGAAAGAGAGAAAAGTAATAGAGAAAAAAACAGAGAGAGAGAGAGAGAGAGAGAGAGAATGAAGAGATAATGAGAGAAAATTAATAAAGGAGAGAGAGAGAGAGAGAGAGAGAGAGAGAGAGAGAGAGAGAGAGAGAAGGAATAGTGAGGGCAGCAATATCTCGTTTTCAATAACACGAGCACAGCAAGGGAGCATCATTAGAAAGCGATCAAAGAGTAAACAAGAGGGTTGGATCTCCTTATATTGGGGTCTTGTAATAATAATCCCGTCTCCTACTCTTCCTCCTCCTCCTTCTCCTTTCTCCTTCTTCTTCTTCTTCTCCTTCTCTTCCTCCTCCTCCCCCTGCTCCTCGTGCTCCTCCTCCACCTCGTATTATCGTGATTATAAAGTTTGGAAGGTTTGAGAAGTGAGGTGATCACAGGTAAGGAATAAGTAGCTGTGTTTTGTTACAAGGACTGACGCGTGTACTGTTAATGCACCTGGTTTGCTGATGTGTTGATGTTGTTGTTCATGTTGTTGTTGTTGTTGTTAATATTGGTGCTACTACTACTACTACTACTACTACTACTACTATACGAGTAGTAATAAGAGCAATAACAACATCTACAACAACAACAACAACAACAACAACAATAATAATAATAATGATAATGATAATAATAATAATGACAATAATGATAATAATAATAATAATAACAATAATAATAATAATAATAATAATAATAATAATAATAATAATAATAATAATAATAATAATAATAATAATAATAATAATAATAATAATAATAATAATAATAATAATAATAATAATAATAATAATAATAATAATAATAATAATAATAATAATAATAATAATAATAATAATGCTAGTAATAGGAACAACAGAATAGATTTTAGCACGCTTCTTGCAGAGAGAGAGAGAGAGAGAGACAGACAGACAGACAGACAGACAGACAGACAGACAGACAGACAGAGAGAGAGAGAGAGAGAGAGAGAGAGAGAGAGAGAGAATAAACAAAATAAGAAATACTTAAAAGGAAATCCGAACGATGATTTCTGGGTTCCTTGAAAACTGTTGTAAGGAGTGACCGAAGAATTTCAGAACACGGAGGAGGAGGAGGAGGAGGAGGAGGAGGAAGAAGAAGAAGAAGAAGAAGAAGAAGAAAAGAGAAAGAAAAAAAAGGAGGAAGGAAAAATGAACATAAGAAGTAAAAGAGTGAGATGGAAGAGAGAAACGTGATAGATAAGTAGAAGACAAGGAGGAAAAAGTAAACAACAGAGGATAGAAAAGTAAAAAAAAATTAAATAAACGAGTAAATAAAAGATAAAAACCCTAATTTGAAAAAAATAGGAAAGAAGGGGAGGAAGAGGAGGTGGTGGTGATAGGAAAGATGACAAGAAAAGGAGAGAATTAAGAAAATAAAACATACGGAGGAATACAAAGGAAGAAACAGACAGGTTCAACAAGGCTGTCTGTGTGCCTAACGAGACTAACGAGGATGGGGAAGGAGGAGGAGGAGGAAGGAGGAGGAGGCAGAGGAGGAGGAGGAGGAGGAGGAGGAGGATGTGCTTGTTATAGAGAGAATTAGTAATGAAAAGGAAGATGATAAGTAGGGGAGAGATGAGGTGGATGGGAAGGATAAGGATCACAATAGGGACGAAGAGAGGAAGGAAGGAAGGAAGGAAATAAGGGAGAAAGTAAAATGAAAAATGTAGAATAGGGAAGGAAAAGAACAGGAAAGGAAAAAAAGATGAAAAAAGGAAATTGCAGACTTGAGTGGAATAATGAAGGAACAAAATGACAATATGGGAAAGAGGAAAAAGGAAGAAAAAGATAGTAAGAGAAACGAATGAATAAAGGAAAGAAACCCAAGTAGAAAAGAGAAAGAGATAAGATGATGGTGTGTGTGTGTGTGTGTGTGTGTGTGTGTGTGTGTGTGTGTGTGTGTGTGTGTGTGTATGATTAGTTCGATGGACGTATTGGATTGCTATGTATAAGTAGAATAATAATAGTAGTAATAGTAGTAGTAGTAGTAGTAGTAGTAGTAGTAGTAGTAGTGGTGGTAATAGTAGTAGTGGTAGTAGTAGTAGTAGTAGTAGTAGTAGTAGTAGTAGTAGTAGTAGTAGTAGTAGTAGTAGTAGTAGTAGTAGTAACAGCAGCAGCAGTAGTAGTAATAGTAGTGGTAGCAGAAATAGTAGCGGGAGAACACCCAAGACAGACGAAAAGAAGCAAAATAGATAGAATAAACAGATAAATAAATAAAAAAACGTATATATGCCATCCATATTGGAAAGAACATACGCTCAGAGAGAGAGAGAGAGAGAGAGAGAGAGAGAGAGAGCCTATAAGTGACAGCCTCTAAATAAAATATGCTTACCTACTTCCACCCACCATCCCTGTCCTTCACAAAACACAAGGAGACGCTCGCCACTACAAACAAACCACGAACAGAAACGTATAGAGCAAAAATATGTCCTAGTTCCGGGTTGTCTTCTGGGAACTAACTTCTCATCGTATTTGTTTGACAGCTGCGTCCCCAAGAGAGTTTGTTGTGACCCGTGTGTGTGGATGTGTTTCTCTCTCTCTCTCTCTCTCTCTCTCTCTCTCATTTCTTCTTTCATTTCCTTCTCTTAGTTTTTGCCTTTTTTTCTTCTCCCTTCTCGTCTTTCTGCTCTTCCTCCTCCTCCTCCTCCTCCTCCTCCTCCTCCTCCTCCTCCTCCTCCTCCTCCTCCTTCTCCTCCTCCTCCTCCTCCGACGCCGTGCAGCAGCTTCAAACTCTCAAAGAGTTTGTCATCTCTAATACAGGTTGCACCTCCACAGATACTGTTCCTGCCATCCCTGACAGACCTGTCTCTGCCACTTCAGGGGCTCCTACCCGCCCCCATACTGTGCCTGCAGAGACGCCATTCACTTTAGTCAGAAACCGTACCACCACCACTAATGTAAAGAAATTTTTGCCCATTTCAACCCACAACAGATACCAGATACTAACTGAAGAGGAGGAAGACGCGCAAGAGACGAGACTGATCGGGGATTCGATAGTCCGTGGTCAGCTCTCTGAGTTCTGTAGCAGGGCTCGTAAATCACGTAAGCGTCTATGCATACCCGGTGGACGCTTAGACGACATCACGGCAGCATGTGACGAGGCAGCATGTGGATCTACAGACAATACCCTCTTTGTTATCCATGCTGGCACTAACGACGTTGAAAATACCAGGTCCGAATAGCTCATGGATAAATACAAGAGGATGATACAGCGGTATAAAACTAAATCTAATAATATTATTGTTTCAGGCATCCTGCCCCGGACCAGAGCACAGTGTCTTCTACAACAGAGCCTTCAGCACAAACAGCCGTCTCCATTCTCTCTGTGCAGAGGAAGGAGTAGACTTTATTGATCTTTGGGATGACTTCTATAACAAACCCTCTCTATTTCAGCCGAATGGTTTACACCTAAATGGAGTTGGAGCAGCACGACTTGGCAGGCTCCTTAGTAATAAAGTTTCCAGTTTCAGATCAAAACGACCAGCAAGAACGTGTAGTTCCAGATTCTTAGTTGACTCTTCGCGCGACCCAACCTCCATGTGCAACACTGTAAAAGTTTTTCTAATCAACGCTCGCAGCCTGAGAAATAAATTTTCAGATCTAGAAACCCTGGCAGCTTTGGCAAATTATCATATTATTGGTATTACAGAGTCTTGGCTCAACTCTGCGAACAGAGACTTTCTTGCTGAATATAACCTGCCAGGCTATGACATGTTCAGCTGCGAGAGACAAGATAGAATAGGAGGCGGTGTATTGCTCTATGTTAAAGCCAGTCTTCAGCCAACCATATTTAAAACCGATAAAATAAACAATATAAACTCAGTCTTCTTACATTTAAGAGTACGTTCTAAGAAAATTGTTATTGGTCTTGTTTATAGGCCTCCGGCTCAAAATATTTCTTCTGATAAAAATTTACAAGATCAAATTACTGAAATTAGTAACAATTTTGATAGAGTCATCTGTGGAGACTTCAACTTGCCTGTCAACTCATGGGGAAGTCCACTTAACTCTCGCTCTGGTCAGGACTTGTACAATAGTTTATTAGACTGTTCTCTAAAGCAACACGTTCAACAACCCACACGAGGTGACAACATATTAGATCTTGTTCTTTCAACAAACGACGACTTAATATCAAATGTTAATATTGGTCCTGAATTTAGTAACAGTGATCACAAGATTGTCTCCTTCAACATCAACCTTCAAGTGTATAAAGACAGTGTTAGCAACGAAAAGTTTTCATTTACAAAGAAGGAGATTACGAGAGACTAAAGTTAATTCTTGCTGCAACAGATTGGAATGCCGAACTTGGTGAAAGTAACATTGAAGAATCATGGGCCAAATTTAAATACATTTTAGAAAATGCCGTGAAGTCATGTATTCCAATGCGTAAAAGGCGTCCATGCAAAAGGAACAAACCTAAACGGTGGACAAACCAAACTGAGTTACAACTACCAAAGAAAAATCTTGCCTACCGTAAATATCTGACATCTCAGAACGAGGGTAACAAACTTGAATATGACAGACTTCGGCGCGAATGAAAGAAGCTCATTAAACAGAGCAAGAAAAACCTTGAAATGTATATTGCAAACGTCACCAAATCCAATCCCAAGGAATTTTACAGTTATGTTCGGAAGAAAAAAGTTATCACATCTCACATTAACCAGATCTATTTAGACAACGGTAATCTTGCCACTGAAGGAACTCAGATTGCAGACACACTGAATGATTATTTTACTCCAGTCTTTACAAAGGAAAACATTCACATAGTCCCTGAGCCACCCCCTATATTCCATAACATAACCCCATTAAGTGTCTGCGATTTTCAAGAAGACGAAATAATTAAAGTAATTGATAAAATGAAAACTGACAAAACTGTATTGCCCACGGTCCCAGACTGTATTGCACCACGTGTCTTGAAAGAAGCTAAATTTCAAATATGTAAACCCCTTTCATTGCTGTTTACCAAGTCACTTATGTGTGGTAAGGTTCCTAGGGATTGGAAGTTAGCAAACGTAACCCCCATACATAAGAAAGGCGACAAATCACTCCCATGTAACTACAGACCCATCAGCCTCACATCTATAGTATGCAAATTAATGGAAACTGTAATACGCAATAACTTAGTCAACTTTCTAGAAGTAATGATTTAATCAATGACTCACAGCACGGCTTTCGAAACAGACGTTCTTGTCTGACTAATTTACTTGACTTCTTTAATGATGTTTTCACCATGTATGTCAAAAAGCTTTTGACAAAGTTCCCCATAAGCGGCTACTAGGTAAATTGAAGTCACATGGTGTAGATGGAATACTTCTCAAATGGCTTGAAGACTGGCTTTCTGAGAGAAAACAGCGCGTTGTTTTAAATGATAAATATTCAAAATGGCGAGAAGTATTAAGCGGTGTACCACAGGGATCTGTGCGTGGCCCGGTTCTTTTCCTTATTTATGTTAATGATATTGATGAGGGCCTCACCTGTAAAGTAAGTAAGTTTGCTGATGATACTAAAATAATGAATAAAGTAGTCACATCAGAGGATAAAAGAAAACTACAATCAGATCTCGACCGCTTAGCCACTTGGTCAGACAAGTGGCAGATGAGCTTCAATGTAGATAAATGTAAAGTGTTGCACATTGGTAGCAATAATGATCATACTAATTATTCAATGAACGGTTCCGAGCTTCTTAAGGTTGATGAGGAAAAAGACTTAGGCGTCATAATTACTTCAGACCTCAAGTCAAGTAAACACTGCTCGGAAGTAGTCAAAACGGCAAACAAACTGGTTGGGTTTATCGGTAGAACTTTTCAATTTAAATCAGAAGGGGTTATTCTCACATTGTTTAATGCACTCGTCCGACCTCATCTTGAGTACTGTGTCCAGTTCTGGTCACCCCACTATAGGAAAGATATAGACAACCTGGAGAGAGTCCAAAGAAGAGTCACCAAATTGATCCCACGACTGCGAAACAAGCCTTACGAGGAGCGCTTGAGGAACTCAACTTGTTCAGTTTAGAGAAGCGGCGTATGCGAGGAGATTTGATTGAACTATTTAAAATGTTCCGGGGCTTTGATAACGTAAATGTAAACAACTATCTCACCATTGACAGCTCCAACACCACT
>NC_059271.1:7942500-7952500 GCF_017591435.1 Portunus trituberculatus | reverse complement strand
TGGGGATGATCTTAAACTCAATTAGGTAATAAAAAAATCTAATTAGACTGTAAGACGATTGACTTGATGATCAGGAGGCTTACCTGATTAAGTCACGAGACTGATAACTATGCCTCTCTTGCCGGGCCTACTTGGCTGGTGATGATGATGATGATGATGGTGGTGGTGGTGGTGGTGATGGTGATGGTGATAGTGATGGTGATAATGGCGCCACCACAACACAGTAATATGGCGCTTAATTAACGTTAACGTCTTATTTGATACTCTTAATCCTTTGCCTGCAACTTTAATACACCTTTCAATAAGCCTCCCCCACCAACCCTGCGTATATTTTCAGTTAGTACAGCAATATTAACCCATTCAGTACCATGCCGCGCTTCCATATTCATTCTGCTTACTATTTCACGATTTTATACAGCTTCAGAAACTCATGTCCGGGATTGAAATAGTAAAGACTGGCCATCAAACTTCTGACCTCCATAGACCCTTCCTAATGTCAATAAAATCGTCTAATCATACCCAAACTCGAAGTAAGAACGCGTCCCAGTACTGAAGGGGTTAATAGACCGTTTATCATCTTTTTCCTCATTATAATTACAGCTGTTCCCTATCAGTGGTGCATCAGCCTCGTTAAACTGTCAGTAAAATCATGAAAACCCACCTTGAAAATCTCTATAAGAACTTCCACTGATATCTATTACAAGTAGAAGTAAGACGCTGGAGCATTTAAGAACAGGATACACTGAAGACACCTCTCTCTCTCTCTCTCTCTCTCTCTCTCTCTCTCTCTCTCTCTCTCTCTCTCTCTCTCTCTCTCTCTCTCTCTCTCTCTCTCTCACACACACACACACACACACACACACACACACACACACACACACACACACACACACACACACACACACACACACATTGTTATTACTTACCGACTAGTGTACATCTTCCTTCAGACTTTGCCTCAACAACATCAGTGAAGAGCCGTTGCCTAGATATTCCCATTTTGTCATCCTTTAAATGGTTAATTTACATGTTTGGCGCACGGACCAGTGAAGGCTGTGATATCAACGCGGGGCCATTCAGAACCCAGTAAAGAATGCCTCTTGCAACCCATAAATTCAAAAGAAAACCCCATATTGTATCATATTATATATAAAAAGAAGAGTGAATGAATCATATAATAAAAAAAATGAATAGATAAGTAACGTATAATAAAAACTACGCTACGATAATGATGATAATAAATCAGGTGCCATTAGAATAAAACTCGTAATAGATAAACCTATTTTTTTAATTTTTTTTTATGCAAGAGGAAAAAAAAAACTGGCCCAGGACAACAGAAAGAGTTAAAAAAAGACTCACTGACTTGTCAATACCCGTGTTCATCCGAGAAAGAATAAAAATAAAAGGAAAAAAGGTTTGGAACATGTAAGTGACGGTAATAGTGATAGTAATTTTGATGAAGATAATGATAATGATGGTAATACAGATGATGATAGTAGTAGTTATTAGTAGCAGTAGTAGTAGTAGTAGTAGTAGAAGTAGTAGTTGTAGTAGTAGTAGTAGTAGTAGTAGTAACAGTAGTAGTAATAGTAGTACTAGAAGCAGTAGTAGTAGTAGTAGTAGTAGTAGTAGTATAGTAGCAGTAGTGGTGGTAGTAGTAGTAGTAGTATCAGCTGCAATAGTAGTAATAGTAGTAGTAGTAGTAGTAGGAGGAGGAGGAGGAGGAGGAGGAGGAGCAACAGCAGCAGCAGTAGTAGTAGTAGTAGTAGTAGTAGTAGTAGGAGCAACAGCAGCAGCAGTAGTAGTAGTAGTAGTAGTAGTAGTAGTAGTAGTAGTAGTAGTAATAATAATAATAATAATAATAATAATAATAGCAGCAGCAGCAGCAGCAGCAATGATATAACACATTCACCATCAACTACTAATAAATACACTACCTTGAACCACTCACTCACTCACTCACTAACACCCATCCACCCACACACCCAACTAAAAAATTACACCCTCCCCTTCTCACTCCTCAAACACAGACCCTATACAAACCACACATACACGAACCAGGTCAGGTGAAGTGAAGTCAGGTGTTTCACAAGGCCATCGCAACCATTAGACCACCGAGCACTGTCCTGATCCCCGTGAGCTTCCAAATGTAAGACAACACCGATTACATTTGAGCTGAGAAATCCAATTTAGCTTACTTATTGTCGTGGATCTCCTTTCCTGTAAGCCTGCGTTATTATTTTCAAACTTAAGGGGATGATGACGGTAATAAGCTGTAAGGAAGCGAGGTAGGGAGGGGAGATAGAGGGAAGGGGAGACAGGAAATTGATCGAGTTAAGGATGTGTCAGATTTTGATCCCCTCGTAAGTATCTTAATTGCACACGCACACGCAACGTCGAAGGAACACTCAATTTAG
Organism: Portunus trituberculatus; assembly: GCF_017591435.1. Taxonomy (NCBI): domain Eukaryota; kingdom Metazoa; phylum Arthropoda; class Malacostraca; order Decapoda; family Portunidae; genus Portunus; species Portunus trituberculatus. The sequence continues at coordinate 7,950,083 of NC_059271.1, read as the reverse complement.
ATCGTGGTAATGTGAGAGGAAGTGTGGCTTTTCTTTACAAACTCATATTTTACTTACGAGTAGCTGGCGTTCCCTAGGGTAAAGAGGAAGAGGAAGAGGTCGTTGCAGTGTGTGTAATGTAACGCGAAAGTGCCAACGAGAGGAATAACTCGAGATAAGGAAGGGAAGATCTAAAAGGGACGGAAATGGAAAGGCAGGAAGGTTAACTGCACTGGAGGCGATGAGAGAAAGAGAGAGAAGAGAGGGGATTAATCAAAGAAAAATCAAGTTATCATTCCCGAAAGCTTCTCAATAAGTTAGATTTTATTTCCCTGGGTGAAGTAAAGCAGGGAAAATTATTAGGTCTGGATCAGAGAGGGAAGTGGCAAAAGTTACTGGTCATTAAATTGACAGTACAGGCATTAAGGAGTAGCGAGAGAGATCAGACACATTTACTACTGACAGATGGCAGGCTGGGTGGATGGCAGGCTAGGTGGATGAGGGGGTTACAGCTCTTCCTAAGACTAGTTGCTGTGTTATTTGCTCGTGCTCTAATCTAAAGTGACTCAACAGCGAGAGAATCGAGCTGGAAGTTTTTGTAAGCTTGGTACTGTAGACTCTCATATTACTGTAGTGTATGTGACTGTGGAACCTTATGATTCTAGAAGATACTCAAGGATACATACACGCATAATGCACATAAGATACATGTTATGGATTGTTGTGACTTGAATGCTAATTAATTTTCAGTTCACGGTGATAATTGTAAGAACAAAAAAAAGTCGCGTATACACACACACACACACACACACACACACACCTTGCTGGATGGATGCCTGATGAAGCACTCACGGAGGCATCAATTCTATGGGGCCAGAGGCTTTCTGACACATTAACAGTGAATTCTTGGCGATGGAGGCTATGTGTGTGTGTGTGTGTGTGTGTGTGTGTGTGTGTGTGTGTGTGTGTGTGTGTGTGAGCCATTAAGGGTGATTGATGAATGTATTTAATGAAGCGATTCATATATATCAAGGATCCCTGGTACTAAGAGAGGGACAAACACCTATCCTGCCAGGTTTTCGTCTCATCAACTCCCCTCCTCTGACTGACTGTCTTCAGCCTCTTCTCACCGCCGGAATGTTGCATCTCTTTCTATCTTTTATCGCTATTGTCATGCTAACTGCTCTACTGCATGCCTCCCCTCCTCCTGCGGCCTCGCTGTACAAGACTTTCTTCTTCCTCTCACTCCTATTCTATTCAGCTCTCTAATATGAGTTAACCAGTACTCTCAATCATTCATACCTTTCACTGGTAAACTCTGGAACTCCCTGCCTGTTTCTGTATTTCCATCTTCCTCCGACTTGACTCTTCACTCTTGCACACCCAGTCAGTGCACAATGTAGACCCCGGACACCACACCCTTCCCAGAGACAGGATGCTTCTCACAGATTGGTACATGCCGGTCAGTCACTTGGGTTCCCTCGCAACGAGAAGGCCAGCGGTGGGGAACAATAGAACTCAGCCAATAACGTGTGTTGCACCAATAAGGCAGGAAGGGCAGCGCCAATCATAATGAGAGGCAATCTTACACACAGATTGTGTGTGTGTGTGTGTGTGTGTGTGTCTTGTCCTGTCTAGAGAAGCATGGTGTCTGTATTCATACGTGGTTTTGTTTCTTAGGAGTATTTTCAGAGGACGTAGAAATGACTAGTTGGGTTGTCAGATATGTGTTCCCATTAACCCATGACGTGTTTTCCTATTGGTGATTTTATACAGCTTCAGAAACTTATGTGGGGGATTAAAATAGTGAAGACTCTGGCCATTAATCTTCCAGCCTCCATAGACCCTTCCTAATCTCAATAAAATCGTCTAATCATACCCAAAACTCAAGATAAAAAAAAAATGCATCCCAGTACTGAAGTGGTTAAAGATACGGAACCTTTTCTTAAACCATCACTAGTATCATAGAGAAACATCCTTCAAAACACCCCATAACTCATGCTACACTGAAACCAATATGTCGGACCTTCATGTATGCTCTTTTACCCAATAGCGCTGCAGAATATTTGTCAAACTATCACTGAAATCACGAAAACACCTCAGAAAACACCGACAACTTCCACTAAAACCTATCAAAAGGGTTCAAATGAAACGTCGAAATGATTGGAATATACTAACACGTACACGAACTTACAGACAGACTCGTGTGTTGAAATATTACAACACACAACACTCTTTAGCTCTGGCCTTCTCGGTGAGCTGGAGGGCTGGAAGGTGAGGTAAGAAGAGAAACGGTAAGACACGTAGGAAGTAGAAAAAGAGGAGGACGTGCTGGAAAAGGAGAGAGAAGAGGGAAAAAAAGGACGTCAGATGAAATATTCGAGGTGTTTTTCTTTGTCCTCCTCCTCCTTTTCCTCCTCCTCTTCCTTTACTTCCTCTTCCTTACTAGAGTACTGAAGAGGGAAATAAGAGCAGAAAAAACTACTGCCACGAACACAGTATTAAAAGTGCTTATCAAAACACAGTGAAGAATAGAAAATGTAAAAATAGGGTGAAGGAAGAGAAAAATTGAAGATGTAGAGGTAAATAAAGAAAATGCTGATGCGGAAATGAAAGTATTGCAAGAAGAAAAAAAACAGAGGAACAGATAACTTCCATTGAAAAGGTATTGGTTAAGAAGATGAAGAGCGAGAAAACACGGAAGGAAAAAATAATATGAAGGTAAGAGAATAACAGAATAACCTCCATTGAAAAAAAGAAAAAGGTATTGATAAAGATTAGGAGTAAGAAAAACGGGAAAGAAAGAAATAATACGAAGGAAAGAAGAATTAATTGATCAAGATAAGTTGGAAATACGAAAGGAAAAAAAAATAGAATGAAGAAAAGAGAAGAGCAGAAAGAGATCACTATCATCAAAATAAATGATAATGATTACGAGTAACGAGGAGATGAATGTGAAGACGTGGGAAAGAAAAAAGAAAAAGAAACATTGTGACGAGACCGGAAATGGGAGGAAGATTAAATACTTTATTCAAACCAAGAAAAATGACGAAGGAAGGTGAAGAGGAAAAGGAAAACGAAATTATAATATCAGAAAAAGCGGAAGACACAAAAAACATGAGAAAGAAAGAGGGAACGTAGAGATTATAAAAGTGAAGGACGAAGATGAAGATGATTACAAAAATGATGGTGATGAAGAAAATTATTAAGGATGGGATGATGAACAAATAAATCACTAAAGAAAAAAATGAAATGAAAGAGAAAGGAAAGATCACACATATAATAGAAAAAGGGAAAAATGCAGAAAGTGGAAAAAATAAGAGAGAGAGAGAGAGAGAGAGAGAGAGAGAGAGAGAGAGAGAGAGAGAGAGAGAGAGAGAGGATAAGAGAATAAGAAAAGGGGAGAATGGAAGAGAGAAAATGAGAAAGAGGGAACGAAAAAGAAAAAAATGCAAGAGAGAGAGAGAGAGAGAGAACGAAAAAGAAAAAAATGGAAGAGAGAGAGAGAGAGTTATTCTTCCGCGGTTAGTAAGGAAAGAAATATCAAAAGGAGGAGGAAACTGCGACTCCATTTGGCTCCCCTGAGGACAAAACGAGAGGAAAGAAGATAAAAAGACACTCTTGATTTAGTTTTCACGGAGTCAGACTGAAAGATTTGAATAGGCGGAAAAAGAGGAGGTAGAGACTAAAAGCTTCATCTCTCTCTCTCTCTCTCTCTCTCTCTCTCTCTCTCTCTCTCTCTCTCTCTCTCTCTCTCTCTCTCTCTCTCTCTCTCTCTCTCTCTCTCCTTATCCGTCCATGTATCGGGGGTTCCACTCACACAGTTATGTTAGATAGGGTGGAATCAAAAGCTTTTCATCTCATCAACTCCCCTCCTCTGACTGACTGTCTTCAGCCTCTTTCTCACCGCCGGAATGTTGCATCTCTTGCTGTCTTTTATCGCTATTTTCTTGCTAACTGCTCTTTTGTTTTTGCTAACTGCATGTCTTGCATCCTCCTGCTGCCTCGCTGCACAAGGCTTTCTTCTTCCTCTCACCCTTATTCTGTCCAACTCCGTAATGCAAGAATTAACAGGTACCCTCAATCATTCATCTCTTCTGGTAGATTCTGAAAATTTCTGCCTTTTTCTGTATTTCCACCTTCTTATGACCTTAACGTATTCAAGAGGGAGATTTCAAGACATTCATCCTCAGATTTAGCTAACTCTTTTGACTCTGTACGTGGATTGGCACCTTAGTGGGTCTTTTTTTAAACCAATTTCTTTGTTGCCCATGGCTGGCTCCTCTCCTGCATAAAAAAAGAAAAACGTGGCGGCAGTTAAGAAAAAAAATTAGTGAGACTGTTCAAGAGAATTTCTGGCAACGTGTTCCTGAGATGCTGGCAGGAAGGTGGAAGGATGTCAGACCGGCGACACCCAAGCACACAGATACTCCCAGACGCTACTCTCCCACCAACACTGTTTGTTGTTAGGAGTCATGGAGATGGGTAGTCGGGTTCATGCTTTAAGATCGGCCATGGAAAGACTTGTTAAACCTGTCACTAAGATTATAAAAACACTTCTATTATGGTATGCTTCTCTCTCTCTCTCTCTCTCTCTCTCTCTCTCTCTCTCTCTCTCTCTCTCTCTCTGCGTGGACATTGGTCGAGTTACAATACCGAAAATTTTAATAACAAGATCATACAGTCAATTTTCGCCCACTTTGCCACATTCACCTCCTTTGTGTTTTGCATTTCCTCTCAGTTCTAAGTCCTCTCATCCACTCATAGTCTCCATGCAAAATCCTACTAAGCATAGAAGACCTGAGGAAATTGGTGAGCAGGGGAAGGGAGCGCTGGAGTTTACACGATTTCCAAACACTACTCACTCACACGCTGGCACTCATCAAACAACCAGCACTGATGAGAGGAACGCGCACCTCACCGCGTGACAGGGAGTGGCAGGTGATGATGGGTAGGATTACAACCAAAGTGGTCAAAACTTACAAAGATACAACTTCCATAGTATTTCGGGCAAACAGCAATGCTTACAGCCAGAATAGGATACTTCTCGCTCTTTCTCCTCCTCCTCCTCCTCCTCCTTTTCTTCCTCCTGCTCCTCCTCCTCCTCAGCGTTACCCTCCCCAGTGATCACACCACGCTGAATACACCTCTGTTCCTTGGGGTGAGGTTGTCTTGTGGGAGCGGGGAATGGGGGGGCAGGGTGGCGCGTCTCTCAGTGGTATAGTGTGATGTGATGAGCGTGACAGCTTTAATCGTTACCACATTATGAAACAACGCTAAGGTTTTCTGTTTATTCCTTTTTTTTCTGAGTATACAAGTTCTTGCTTCATACTTTCAATTACAATATTAAGTGCCTGATGCAAGCCAGCCGCCCACGGCTCAGCCAACAGGCCATTATGAGATTGAGGAAAAGAGAGAGAGAGAGAGAGAGAGAGAGAGAGAGAGAGAGAGAGAGAGAGAGAAAGTTGATGAGGTACATGTGATTGGCCGCGCAATAAGCTGTACTGTAAAAAGAAAGAAATGATAATACTCAATGCTGTATTTCATTGTCAGACACGTTTTTACAAAACATTATGATTTATTTAAAAAAAAAGATTGAGTCTCATTGTCAATATACGTGTGTTTATATATATATATATATATATATATATATATATATATATATATATATATATATATATATATATATATATATATATATATATATATATATATATATATATATATATATATATATATATATATATATATATATATATATATATATATATATATATGGATACTTCTGTCTCCTCGATAAGAGAATGCCAAGACTTAGCAGTTTTGTAGTAGGTATGGATGTTTGATATTAATTAATTGCTAAATTTTTGGTTGCTTAAATTATTATTATTATTATCTTTATTATTATAATCATTATTATTATTATTATTATTATTATTATTATTATTATTATTATTATTATTATTATTATTATAATGAAATGAGTTTTTGGAGTCAATGATATTGCCTGTCTTAGGTGGTTTAGGTGGGGCAGAGTAGTGCATCACAGAGACAGCCTCAGAAAAGTCAATAGGTTCACCGGTGTTTGTTCTTTTATGTTCCTTTGTGAGTGAAGGCACCGTATCATGCAGCGCAGGGAGCAGCTGTTGCCCCAGCGGTGCAGCAGCAGCTGAGCGTGCACTGCATGCTGTGGCAGGTGCAGGGGCAGGAAGCTGACCTTAGAGTAGCTGTGCTGGAATATGTTGTAGTGGAAACAGTTGTGATAGTGATGCCAGTTGTACTGCTGTAATAGTGGTGGTGGTGGTGGTGAGGGTGGTGGTGGTGGTGGTGGTAAGCACTTCCACCACTACCACCGCTGTCGCCACCACCATGACCAACCCCTCCACCCCATAGTAGTAGTAGTAGTAGTAGTAGTAGTAGTAGTAGTAGTAGTAGTAGTAGTAGTAGTAGTAGTAGTAGTAGTAGTAGCAGCAGCAGCAGCAGCAGCAGCAGTAGTAGTAGCGGCAGCGATATTAGCAGCCGGCAGCAGTAATACTAGTAGAAGTAGTAGTAGTAGTAGTAGTTGTTGTTATTGTTGTTTATTGCTGTTGTTGCTTTTGTATTAGTAGCAGAAGTAGTAACAACAAAAGCACCAGCACCAGCACCAGCATCCCCAGCAACGAGCGTATCAGTAGCACCACCACCACCGCCAGTAGCAGCAGCAGCAGTAACAGTAGCAGCACCTTAGACATTAATAACACCGTCTGCTTTCACCTGGAGGCTACTGGTGGCATACAAGGACATGATTCGGGCGGTGGAGTACTTCGGCATCGGCATGGTGGAGGGACTGTCCTTCTTCGGCACCGGCAGTCTGTCCCGCGACCGTTTCGTCAACTACGTGGTGCATGACATCCTGGCGTGGAAGTCCCTCAACCAGACCAAGGACTTCGTGAGCCTCGTGCGTCGCCAGGTGGAGGGATTCAGTGAGAAGTACAAGGAATTCAAGAACATCACGGAATGGTACGTCGCGTGTGTCGTGTGTTGTGCTGGGCTCAACGTAGAGGAATAGAGACTGATAGGTAGATAGGTAGGTAGATAGATAGATAGATAGATAGATAGATAGACCCTACACATTCCCACGTCTTTCCAGAGACGACCAACCCTTCAAGAAGTTAACAGTTCCTGCAGGGACGCCTCAGGGCGCCTGACTACCGATCTTTCAAAGATTTCTGATTGAGGCAGAGAAAACTTTGTAGTTTTCAATGCCTCAAAAACTCAATTCCTCCATGTATCAACTCGACATAACCTTCCAGACAACTATCCCCTCTTCTTCAATGACACTCAACTGTCCCCCTCTTCTACACTGAGTATCCTTGGTCTGTCTTTTACTCATAACCTAAACTGGTAACGTCACATCTCATCTCTTGCTAAGACAGCTTATATGAAGTTAGGCGTTCTGAGGCGTCTCCGTCAGTTTTTCTCACTATCCCAACTGCTAACTCTGTACAAGGGTCTTATCCACCCTTGCATGGAGTACTTTCCGCATGTCTGGGGGTTCCATTCACACAGTTTTGTTAGATAGGGTGGAATCAAAAGCTTTTCCATGCTAACTGCTCTACTGATCT
>NC_059271.1:7935000-7937500 GCF_017591435.1 Portunus trituberculatus | reverse complement strand
GAAGCTGGCAGGGATTTCCAGAGTTTACCAATGAAAGGTATGAATGATTGAGAATACTGATTAACTCCTGCATTAGAGGGTTGGACAGAATAGGGATGAGAGGAAGAAGAAAACCTTGTGCAGCGAGGCCGCAGGAGGAGGGGAGGCATGCAGTTAGCAAGATCAGTAGAGCAGTTAGCATGAAAATAGCGATAAAAGATAGAAAGAGATGCAACATTCCGGCAGTGAGAAAGAGGCTGAAGACAGTTAGTCAGAGGAGGGGAGTTGATGAGACAAAAAGCTTTTGATTCTACTCTATTTTTTTTTTTTTTTTACGTAGGGAAGAGGGCCAGCCAAGGACAAAAAAAAAGTTGAAAAAGGCCCACTTGAGTGCTGGCTTTCTAAAAAGTGCAAAAAGTGCCAAAACCGTCAGCCAGAATTAGGGGAGCAAATGCCTCGATACCTCCCTCTTAAAAGAAGACAAGTTGTAGGAATTCGGAAATACAGATGCAGGGAGAGAGTTCCAGAGTTTACCAGTGAAAGGGATGAATGATTGAGAGTACTGGTTAACTCTTGCATTAGAGAGTTGGACAGAATAGGGATGAGAGGAAGAAAGCCTTGTGCAGCGAGGCTGCAGGAGGAGGGGAGGCATGCAGTTAGCAAGATCAGTAGAACAGTTACCATGAAAATAGCGATAAAATATAGAAAGGGATGCAGCATGTCGGCGGTGAGAAAGAGACTGAAGACAGTTAGTGAGAGGAGGGGAGTTAATAAAACTGTGTGAGTGGAACCCCCCAAACATACGAAGAGTACTCCATATAAGGACGGATACAGAGTTAGCAGTTGGAGGGGCCAGAAAAACTGACGGAGACGCCGCAGAACGCTAGTACAGTGATCACTACACCAAGCACTCATCACCACAGCAGAGACATCATCATCATCATCATCAGCAGCAGCAGCAGCATTATGATGATGATCATCTTTATTATCGTCATCATCATCATTATCATCATCATCACAAGGAGGAAAATTACCACAACAACAACAACAACAACAACGACAACCATCACATTTACACGTGCCATACACGCCATAGCGTTCATGGCGGCAAGGAGGGGCGGGAACGGCGGTGTTAGTCGAGGCGGCGGCAACTTGTCTTCTCAGTAAACTCGCATAATTCTGCATGGCGGAGGCGGGGGCGGGGCGCCCCCTCCATTCTCTTCACCGAAATCGCTTTACTGTGTATGGCGGTGACGGCGGTTGCAGTCCGCCCTTTCCTGTGAAATCTTGCAGTATCCCTGTGTGATGATAGACTGGCGATCCATTCCCGCACTGGGCTCTGAACTCCCCATTTTAGAGTGACACTTGGAGGCGAAGTGATTCCCTTACACGTGAGCCAGATTAGACGTCAGACGTTGGACTTAGAGTATTGCACAACGATGGCGGTCTGACTGAGTGTGCTACTTGTTGATGTCCCTTTCAAATGTTATGGTTTTTTCCTCTCGCTCTGGTGTATATTATTTGAAAGGGCAGTGAAGGAAGAGGGGCTACTGCCATGGGAGGCGAGCGATGCGCACTGTGGGCGTGTGCCGGTGGAACTCAGACTTGTAATGTTTCCTGTATTGAGAACGGCAGTGAGGGCCGAGGCTTGTGGGATAGGTGGGCGGCGCGCACTCATTGCCTGGGTACAGTGTGACTGGAAGGCAGAGGGTCCAGTAAGAGGTGGGCGGCGCGCACTCCGGTGCGGCGTGGGTAGAAGGCAAACTTGTAATACGAGTAATGTTCCCTGCCCAGCCTGACGGTGATGGAGGAGTCAGCGTAGTCCATGACAGCCGACAGGGCGTAGAACAGCCCTCGGCCACACTTGAAGTCGTCTGTTTTATGGAGTGGTTTGGACACCACGTCCAGCTCCACGCCCTTGCCGTGTCCAAAGTGCAGGAAGACTGGTGGCGGCGGCTCCATACACTTGCCTGTGAGGCGCGTCACGTTGTCCTGGCCGGTCTTGGACACGATGAGAACCGCTGGGGAGCCGGTATCCACCATCACCGTCAGCGGCTCATCGCTCTCCAGTGTTCGTAGGCCGAACGTGTACACTTTGCCTGGCCCGCTGAGAGCTCTTCGCCGCAGACGGTCAGGGTGGCGGAGAAACAGGCTGCCACTGCCGTCTGGGTGGAACTCCTGCACTATCTCGGCTTCGTGCAGGCGATTCATGGACAGGATGAGTGTGTGGACGGGGTATCGGTCCTCTACTTCTTTTGGAAACACCTTGACGGGCGTGTTGACCTCCACGCCGCCCTTGAGGGTGAGCACCACCTCGGCCAGCGTGATCACGTCCAGGCGCACCTTTCCCAAGTATGTGTTGAACCATGTGGTCTCCCTGCGCTCACCACCCGTCACAAGACCCATTCTCTCTGCCAGTGACATCATCACCACAGAGGACGCGGCGCCGGAGTCCAGGCACACAGTACAAGGGTGGCCGCGCACGCTCCCCTCCACCAGGTTCCCCTTCTCAACACCGACA